>NW_023260140.1:0-47256 GCF_009762535.1 Notolabrus celidotus
GGAGAGGCTCAAAGTAGAGCCGCTGCTCCTCCGGGTCGAGAGGAGCCAGATGAGGTGGTTCGGGCATCTGGTTAGGATGCCTCCCTGGCGTCTCCCTGGGGAGGTGTTTCGGGCATGTCCGACTGGGAGGAGGCCACGGGGAAGACCCAGGACACGCTGGCGAGACTATGTCTCTCAGCTGGCCTGGGAGCGCCTCGGTATCCTCCCAGAAGAGCTGGTGGAAGTGGCCGGGGAGAGGAGTGTCTGGGCTTCCCTGCTGAGACTACTGCCCCCGCGACCCGGACCCGGATAAGCGGAGGAAGATGGATGGATGGATTTAAAAATGTTTTAAAATATACAAAAATTGTTGCTAAATTTGAGATTAAACCATGGAAATGATGATGATTGTAGCCGTTTTTTTAAATGACAAAGAAATAAGTAGGTTTTTTTGATTGGCCTTAGTTCCTTTGTGTGGTTGAAAGCAACATTTAGCCACCTCAGGATGATGGGGGTCACCAGTCTCTGGCACTGCTTTTTTAAGGAGTAGTGGATTTAAAAGTTTGGGAACTCCTGTATTAGTGTATGCCCACAGTTGGGAGTGATATTTAACCACCTGGAGAGACATTGGGGGTTGCAAATCTGGTGGGGTTGTTATTTTAGGGGTTGCTGGCTTAAAAGTTGGGGACCCCTTGTTCCAACTTATGACATTAAAACTTTTCCTTTTCCCAATTCAAACGAACAAAAGACTCTGACAGCATGCAGTTGCTTCCTGAGAGGAAAAACATTATCAGAAATGTTCCTCTATCACTGTCCTCGATTTGGATTCAGTAATCTTTTGTATTTCTGCCGGTACTGTCCTCCTCTGTTTGCCTCTGGCTCCCTGTGATGCAGGTAGGTCCCCCCGCTCAGACTTTGACGTAAATCAAAAAGTGGTTGTCATGGATGTACCGGGCTCAGCCGAGTAAACAACATCCTGTGTCTGTCTTTCTCTGCTGTAGTTGGGGATGAAAGCAGGAGTGAGTCAGTCAGTGTGTCCTGGCACCCTTGGGTGAAACCAAAGGTAAATACTTCCACAGTGAAACACTGGCAGGGATCAGAGGAGCGCTGATGAGGACAGAGGTTGCATGATTGTGTTTGGTGAATAGAGACTCCTTGCCTTTTCATCTTTGTCTGTCTCCGTGTGTCCATCACTAACTCAGATTTATCAGCTGCAGTAATATCTCTGTCTCCTCTGTGGCTCCATCATTTTGGCTAACTCTCTCTGAATAATGGATCTCAGCATGGTGCCAGCTGATTTTATTCATGTCCCCAGCTAGTGTGGTGACTCACTGAGACAGTTTACCATTTAATTACATTTCCCGAAGCCAAAATCGCTTGATCTCCATTTGCTAATTGGATACTGCTTTGGTTTTTTAAGTAGGGACTTCGCGTCATAGGGTTCGACCTCTGAGTTTGGTTGTTTACGGCGGGCAGTTTGTTGTTGGTCCTAATGGTTTGTCTTTTAAAGAACTTCACCTTAAAGCAACCAATAAACACACGCTCTATAAATGAGGCGCTGCTCTTTTCACAGTTCAATGGTCCAGGAAAGACACTCTCACACTTAATTTACCTCAGAAGTCCTCAATGTTCCCACCTAATGTTTCTGCAGACATGAGATGTGCATTTTGTGTTGCTTGGATTGCATAATCTGCCCACCTGCCGAGGCTCAAACATAGATGTTATATTTATACACTGTCAGAGCGTTGTTTCAGAGGTTTGTGTGAACTGTATGTTGTGTTACAGGAAGCAATGTATATTGAATCTTCAAGCTTTAAAATGTTACTTTGGATGTGATTTATAAGTACAACAAAGATGATCTTGATTGGGACAACATTTCACCTTACTTCTGCATTTCATTTTGAAAGCAAAAGGCTTTTCTAAACTAATACAGAGCTGCATATCCCAATATAACTAATAGTTGTTGGGTCAAGCTTTGTGTGCTTGGTGTAACTTAACTCCCCTAGATAAATGTCCGCTTCAGAGAAGCACATTTTGAGAGCTCCAAGAGAGTTATGGGTTGGCATTTAACTCAGGATTATCCAGATTATCAACCTTCCTCTTTGCTTCTATAGTGGTGTGTTTTAGGATGAAACATAATCCTTGTTTGCAAATACTTCTGAGTTGAAACACCTCACATCATATACATTGAAGGTTAAAGGTGACATATCACGCTTTTTTCATCAATATATATATTGGTCTAAGAGGTCCCCAAAACATGTCTTTAAAGTTTATGCTCAAAAAAACACTTTGAAATCAGATTTTGGTCTGCCTGAAAAACCCTCTTATTCAGTCCTCCTCAGAACACTCTGTTTTCTCTCTGACCACGCCCCCTCAGGAAGTGGATGTGCCTCGGCTCTCCAGCACGTTGATCTAATGTTTACATGTTGGCTGAATATACACGGCTGCTCAGAGATCACGTTACTTCAACCCTCTGAATCTGATCCAGAATCTGATCCTGACGGAGAGGCGCCTGCAGCAGGACCTTTCTGAAGGATTGGTCATAGATTCTGTGTTTCTTGTTGTTTTATTTGTCAGTATGTCGACGTGTGTCTTGGTACACAGCTACGAGCATGTAGCTATGTGGCTATGCTAACTAGCGCTAGCACTTATCCATGATAAATAAAAATCATCCACTAGATCTTCAAATCTGCAGACGTGGGGAGTAAAACCGACCTTTGTGTTTATTAAGACAGCCTACAACTAGCATGCCTCCCTCCTAAGCTCCTTGTTAGCACACATGTGTGCAGGGAATGAAAAACAGAGGAGGGCTTGAGTTGTATTTTATACAGTCTATGGGCTGAACAAGCTCCGAGCTCTGACTTCCTGTTACAGACCGGATATTGTTGTTACGTAACAAAAACACTGAAGTCTGAAACGGATCGTTTCACACACATTTACAGAAAGGTGTAGAAATCAGAACAGGGGCAGAATGGATTCTTTTCATTCTTGGGGGGTTTGTAGACAGGGACACATATTTCAGGTAGAGAACCATTAAAAAGTCCATTTTGCATGATATGTCACCTTTAACCTAGAACACAGGCAAAGAGGTAGAAGATTAGCTTTTGAACCAGGATGCAAACATGTTTAATTCTACTTTAAAAACTGCCATTTGAATGCCGGACCCAATGAGGCGTCCTTGGCTTTTGGAGCCAGCCTCTAGTGGACACTCAAGGAACTGCAGCTTTTTGCACTTTTGCAGTGGCTCCATTTTCAACACTGGAGGTTGCTGCATGGTTAAAGGACCAGTGCAGGAGAGTAAGTTAGTTTAGTTGGTGTTATTAATACAGAGTTGAAGTTACAGCCAACAGATGAGATGTTGCTGTTGGATTTGGTTTATTCAAATATTGGCAAAGAAAACACAGTAACCCACATGAAAAAAATAAGCAGAGCATAAATGTCAGCTATAAGTCAACATGTTACAGTGGGGTCCTCCCTATGTTCCCCACAGCCCAATGTTCCCACATTTCTAGGACATTTTCAAAATTAGATCTTGTGTTCCTACAGTTCCCTTCAATTTAACCCCTATCCTCCCACAAGATTTTTTGGAAGCACTTTATAGTTAATTAATGAATGAATGATTAATTTCACTTCAATCAGCAGCAGAATATGGGAACATAGGCACACTCCTGTTTCAGTCATAGCTGAAATGACAACAGAAGCAAACAAGCATTGCCTTTAAAGCACAGCAGTCAAGTGCTTGATCTCCAACTGAATGCAAGCTCGCCCCACTTCTATGGGAAACAAGATTCAGGCAGGACCTTCTGTTAAATGGCATTTACATAGCTGACCATTTGACACAACTCTCTGGATCCATTTCACAATGAATGACCATGCAGCCGTGTACGAAAGTGCAAAGAATCCTCTTGGCTGGTTTGTAGCTTTTAGCAGATTCAGAGAGTTTTCCAGGCTTCGTACGATAAGTAATGTAGAAGGACAAACTGTGTGACGTGTTTGCATTCACCTGCTCTGTGATGGATGCAGCAGTCAGAGAGCGGTGACCTGAGAGGTCAGAGCGTTTGGGGGGTTTGACAGGCAGAAAGAGGTCGGGGCAGTCAGACCGTCAGACACCAGGAGCTGTGTTTGGCTGCCAAGTAGAAGGATAGGTCACTCCTCTTTTCAGGATGCTCTGGGGTAGATTTTCAGTGCAGCTTGAAATATCCAAACTGCAGAAGTCTCGCTCATGGAGTCTCCTCTGTAGCTCCCTGAGTCCTCTGTTTTACCTGTAGGCACATTGTAACGCTTACATATTCACATATGCATGGTATACTGAGCTTCTTGATCATATGTAGAAATATAATCCCTCCTGATTGGAGCTGACAGAGCTGTCAGCTGTAATTCTACTCAATCACACACGGCAATAACGGAGGAGGTTACACCAGCAACCGGTTCAGAAGTTTCAGCTGACTGTGCTGCATCAGAAACCAGAGCTGATCACAACACAGAGAGGGATGAGCCGCTCTGCATCGTGCCGTCCTCCGTCCTCCTTCACTCGCCTTTTCAAACAAGCTGCTTTTGACATTTCAGTGGCACAGTTAGAGAAAGTAAAATTAAAAACAAGTTGAATCACGGCGCTCACCTTCTGGGGTAAAATCAGCAGAGACGGTTCAGCGAGGAGACGGTGCACCAAGAAACATTAATCCCAGATTAAACAAAACAGATTCACAACAAAGGCTGGGAGCTGGAGGAAAAAGCAAACCAGAGCACGACTCGTTTCTACCTTGTTGGGTTGGAATTGGCAATGCAACAAATCACATTAGGAATTCAGCATGCTTGCATAGTCAAATTTAAATACACATTTTTCTCAGCCAAGCATGAACAGACACATAAACGCATGCAAACAATCAAGACGTACCACAAATATGAATGACTAAAAACACAACGGGGAGGAATTTGTTGCTAAAAAAAGACAAGAGAGACATTGAGGTTTCCCTCATTTCCAATGTCCTCAAGATCACAGGCGCATTAGAAACAAAGAACAAACAAACACACACAATAGGGGTGCAACGATACACAAAATCCACGGTTCGGTTCGGTTCAATACGTATATCGATACAGAAAAAGAGAAATTTTCATGCCTTTTTTTACTTGTAGTTTATTGATATTACCAACATTTGTTTCAGCTCAAAAGCAGTTTTCAGAATCAGAATCAGAATCAGCTTTATTCGCCAAGTATGCTTGAACACACAAGGAATTTAACTTCAGTAAACTGTGCTCTCTTTGTACAAGGCAGAATAGGAATAAGAATAAGAACTACAATAAAAAATATAATAACAATAACCTTAGCTATAAATACAAAGAAACAACAAATAGGCATGACTAATATGTACAGGCTAAAATAATATGATAAAGTGCAGTGGTGAGTTGCAGAGGTAGTTTTACATTATAAAATAGAAGTTAAATAATACAAAAAATAGAAATATGGAATTCTGCTTTGAGAATTGTTGCATTGTGTATTTACATGTATATTTACAGAGAGTATTGATCCGACAGGTATGACACTGTTATGGTTTAGTGTTCATCAGAGTGACAGCCTGGGGGAAGAAGCTGTTCTTATAGCGGGTTGTTTTGGCGCACAGTGATCTGTAGCGCCTGCCGGAGGGGAGGAGTTTGAAGAATTTGTGTCCAGGGTGTGAGGGGTCAGCGGTGATGCCACCTGCCCGTTTCCTGGCCCGGGACAGGTACAAGTCCTGGATGGGGGGCAGGTCGACACCGATGATTTTTTCTGCAGTCCTTATAGTCCGTTGCGGTCTGTGTTTGTCTAGTTTGGTTGCAGAGCCAAACCAGACAGTGATGGAGGTACACAGAACAGACTGGATGATGGAGGTGTAGAACATGATCAGCAGCTCCTGGGGCAGGTTGAACTTCCTGAGCTGACGCAGGAAGTACATCCTCTGCTGGGCCTTTTTTCTGATTGTGTCTATGTGGGAGGTCCACCTCAGGTCCCGGGAGATAGTGGATCCCAGGAACCTGAAAGAGTCCACAGTAGACACAGTGCTGTTCAGGATGGTGAGGGGGGGGGGGGCTTCTCCTGAAGTCCACTGTCATCTCTACCGTCTTGAGCGGGTTCAGCTCCGGATGGTTCTGACTACACCAGAGAGCCAGCTGTTCCACCTCCTGTCTGTAAGCAGACTCGTCTCCGTCCTGGATGAGACCGATGACGGTGGTGTCATCTGCGAACTTCAGGAGTTTCACCGAGGGGTCTCCTGAGGTGCAGTGGTTTTTAAATTAAATTAAATGTATCAGGGGCAGCTACACCTGACACATGTTCTGTTGTACATGGGGAGGTTGCGTGTGTGTGTGTGTGTGTGTGTGTGTGTGTCTGTCTGTCTGTCTGCGTGCGCATCTGCCGTGCGCGATAGAGAGCGGAGGAGAACTGTGAACGCGCGACCATGTAGAGACAGAAATGACATCCCGTCATGTAAATAAGATAAATAACATAAGGATATTTAGTCTGTTACATAAAAGAACAACGTATAGACCTGATCTATAAGAGAGGGAACCTTAAAGTACTTCTGCTTTGACTTCCAAGGGGGGGGCGGGACCCAGCGGGTGCGCCCCCGATATAACGGCAGGGAAAACACTGTCCGGTATCAGGCTGAAGTCTTACACATCATGCAGTATAAGACCACAAGTAATGCATATACGAACTTTAAAACCACATCACCCAGTCTAGCATCACTAGAGGACCACGGAACAACTCTGCTCTGCAACCAAAGCGGACACTCGTGCTTCCCTCTCGTTCGGGCGTGCGCTCACACACACATACGTGAACATATGAACCCAGCAGACCATCGTATGGTGAAATATATATTTCCATATGAAGCACAGTTAAAACAAATGTGACCAGCTTGGACTGAATGAATGAGGGAGGAGCGCGCAGTTCAGTGGACCTGCGCTCGACAATGCAGCCCGGAGGAGTCGAGCGCAGATCTCTCTGAACTTTCAGCACAGAGCGCCTCGTCAGAAGTTGATCAAATGAATATAAAATTGCGTATCGTTCGGTTCATAGGGCGTACCGAACCGTGACCACTGTATCGAACGGTTCAATACAGGTACGCGTATTGTTGCACCCCTAACACACAATCATTCACAAAACAACAGATTAATTCAATTCTTGAACTCTGCAAAAGAGGGAATGATATCAACTTTTAAGTCTGTTGGAGGGTAATCCATGATTTGGGGGCATCAATGGAAAATGCTGATCTACCCAGTTCAGTGTTAACTTTCAGAGCCTGTATGTATTTCAGTCAGACAACTCGCGTTTACTTAAGATAAAGTTTATTGCAGCATACAGTATTGTGTTTGGCGTATGGTCTCCGAACCGCATTACTCTTCGTAGATCATTTACCAGGGCAAGCTGTCCTGCTGCAGTTCCCCTATACAGGCTGAAGAGGGCGCCAAACTGCAGGAGAGCTACCTAGAAATAAGAGTGGTTTTAAAAAGAAACTACAGGTAGTTTAACCCTTAGATAAAATATGACAACAGATGCAGGGTGACTCTCTTTACTGTCAGAGAGATTTTTTATATTGTTCATATTGCGCCCCCCCCCCCCGGAGCCTGCAGGTGGATGCCAGGGAGGAGGTGGGTACGAAGTTTGGACACAGCACTTAGCAGAACAGCAGGAGCACTTGCAAAGCAGAAGCAGAGACAGGGAGACCTGCAGCTCAAATAGACCGCCAATAAGAGGATGTTGAGATCAGCTGATAAGGAGGGTGATGAGGTGTCAGTATGAATGAGCGCAGCTCGAGTTGTCTGCCTGAACTAGCTTGCAGGCGGCGCTCCATATATGTGTTAATTTGGTGACTCAGTACACGTAGGGCCACTCGTATACCAATTTATCTTCCATCAGACTTCCTCCAGATCCTTGTCCAGTCTGTCTCCGATCCGCTGTGGTCCAGCTCCATGGTCTCATGTCCATCAACACCCACTGGTTGTGTTTCAGAACCAAGCGGAGTCCAATGCGGAAGTGCTAAAAACTGCAGTTCATTGAGGATCCGCTTGAGGCTGGCTTTAAAAGTACCGGAAGTCACATACACATGAATGGGAAAAAGACGATCTTTACAGCAGAAATAAACATGTGTACAGCCTGGTACACAAAAAGAGTGTAGTCTGGATAACTCATTTCTTGAGCGGCTCACACTGTGAGGGGGGTGAATTTTTTTTCTAACTTGGCAATTTGGAAGATATTGAGATTACTAGTCTTCCAATGAGAGGCACAGCTGACTGCGGGAACACTGTAGCTGTTGGCTAGGAGGCTCAAACTCCGCCTCTTTACGTCACACTCACTCAATATGCAATATGGCTGCCACCGCCAATTTGCCTCAAAACAGCTCTCCAGAAACAGATGGGTGATGTCACGGACGCTACGTCCATTATTTATACAGTCTATGATCCACACCCACCGGTTGCATTTTCAGAACGTAAAACGGAGCAGGACAGCTGGAGTCATGTGACCGAGGTCTTCCCCCTTGTAATCACTGAATCAAGGATTCTCCTCCTCCTCCTCTCCTCATCCATGTTGTCTTCCTGGTCCTCTGAAAACCTCTGACCTGTTGACTCCAGGCCTGGCTCCGCTCATCATGACTTTGGTTTGTTGTTGTAGTTAAGTGAAATACGATCTGGTGATAACACAGAGTCTTTTATTCTGAAAATGAACCGGATGTTTTCATTTTGTTTTGGTGAAACCTGACTTCCTGTCCTGCTCCATCTGCTCTGTTGAGATTGATGCGTCGTGCTCCGGCATTCAGGAAAAAATAGAAGTCTTGTGTACCTGATCCGGAGGGCTCCGACCTGCCGGATCAGAGATGCAGCCGGAACGCAACGGAGCGGATCCAGTGGAAGTTATCACATTGACTAGAATAGCAGATCGGGTGTCGTGATGGACCTGACACGGATCTGGTGAAATTTGGCCCTTCCATAGTTACATAGTTTTGCATCCATACTTTGTTAATGCTAAGAAATGCCTTGAACAGAGGACCAGAGTGATGCAATCAATGGACGTGGCCACATGAGATGAAACTATGTGTATTAATTTGTCTTTTCTGATATGTTGCAGAGCATGAATCATCATATTACTGACTCTTTCATTCATTATTTATCTTATTTGATGTTTCCTGTGATTCATATCATCCAGTCATCTTTTGGGCATGGATTTAAAGGTGACATATCAAAATGGACTTTTTAATGGTTCTCTACCTGAAATATGTGTCCCTGTCTACAAACCCCCTGAGAATGAAAAGAATCCATTCTGCCCCTGTTCTGATTTCTACACCTTTCTGTAAATGTGTGTGAAACGAGCCGTTTCAGACTTCCGTGTTTTTGTTACGTCACAACAATATCCGGTCTGTCACGGAGTCAGAGCTCGGAGCTTGTTCAGCCCATAGACTGTATAAAATAATACTGAATCCCTCCCCCGTTTTTCATTCCCTGCACAAATGTGTGCTAACAAGGAGCTTAGGAGGGAGGCATGCTAGTTGTAGGCTGTCTTAATAAACACAAAGGTTGGTTTTACTCCCCACGTCTGCAGATTTGAAGATCTGGTGGATGATTTTTATTTGTCATGGATAAGTGCTAACGCTAGTTAGCATAGCTACATAGCTACATGTCGTAGCTGTAGCTGTGTAGCAAGACACACGTCGACATACTGACAAAAAAAACAACAAGAAACACAGAATCTGTGACCAATCCTTCAGAAAAGGTCCCGCTGCCTTTCTGGTAGAGGTCGGTTTTACTCCCCACGTCTGCAGATTTGAAGATCTAGTGGATGATTTTTATTTGTCATGGATAAGTGCTAGCGCTAATTAGCATAGCCACATAGCTACATGTTCATAGCTGTAGCTGTAGCTGTAGCTGTGTACCAAGACACACGTCGACATACTGATAAATAAAACAACAAGAAACACTAAATCTGTGACCAATCCTTCAGAAAGGTCCTGCTACAGGCGCCTCTCCATCAGGATCAGATTCTGGATCAGATTCAGAGGGTTGAAGTAACGTGATCTCTGAGTAGCCGTGTATATTCAGCCAACATGTAAACATTAGATCAATGTGCTGGAGAGCCGAGGCACATCCACTTCCTGAGGGGGCGTGGTCAGAGAGAAAACAGAGTGTTCTGAGGAGGACTGAAGAAGAGGGTGAGCCGTGTTCAGTTTAGAGAGCTGACTGTTGTTTTTCCATCCTCCGTCTCAGGTTCATCATTGTATTTCTCCCCACTATCATCTCTCTCTCTCTCTTCATCTCCCTCTATCCCTCTCTCCAACACGGTCTCAGCAGATGTGTGTCTAACATGAGTCTGGTCCTGCTGGAGGTTTCTGCCTGTTAAAGGAAGTTTGTCCTTGCCACTGTAACTTTGATTCCTTTCTGCTGCCTCTCTTTCCTCCTTTTTTGTTCTTTTCTTTCTTTCTTTCTTTCATTCCATCCTTCTTTCTTTCTTTCTTTCTTTCTTTCTTTCTTTCTTTCTTTCTTTCTTTCTTTCTTTCTTTCTTTCATTCTTTCCTTCCTTCTTTCTTTCTCTCCTTCTTTCCTTCTTCCTTTCTTTCCTTCCTACTTTCTTTCTTTCCTTCTTTTCTGTTCTTTTCTTTCTTTCTTTTTTCTGTTCTTTTCTTTCTTTCTTTCTTTCTTTCTTTCTCTATTTTCTTCTTCCTTCCTTTCTTTTTCTCTTTGTTCCTTCCATGTTTCTTTATCTTTTATGTCTCCTTTTCTCATCCCGTCCTTTCCCTCTGTCATTCCTTCACCATTTATTCTCCTCTTTTTCTTTCTTCTGGTCTCCCTCTCTTCTCTCTTTTCTTAGACCTTTCTGGAGTCCCTGAGCTCCCTTGTCCCGTAGGTTCCTCTGGATCTCTGCCGTAGATTCCTTTTTTGGGTCTTTCTTTCTTATTCATTTTATTCCTTCTTTCCTTTGATTCCTTTCTGCTGTCTTTCTTTCCTTATTTTCTGTTCTTTTCTTTCTTTCTTTCTGTCTTTCTTTTATTCCTTTTTCCTTTGATTCCTTTCTTTCTATCTTTCTTTCCTTTTTTCTTTCTTTCTTTCCATGTTTTTTCATCCTTTATGTCTCCTTTTCATATCCTGTCCTTTCCCTCTGTCATTCCTTCACCATTTCTTCTCCTCTTTTTCTTTCTTCTGGTCTCCCTCTCTTCTCTCTTTTCTTAGACCTTTCTGGAGTCCCTGAGCTCCCTTGTCCCGTAGGTTCCTCTGGATCTCTGCCGTAGATTCCTTTTTTGGGTCTTTCTTTCTTATTCATTTTATTCCTTCTTTCCTTTGATTCCTTTCTGCTGTCTTTCTTTCCTTATTTTCTGTTCTTTTCTTTCTTTCTGTCTTTCTTTCTTTCTTTCCTTATTTTCTGTTCTTTTCTTTCTTTCTTTCTTTCTTTCTTTTATTCCTTTTTCCTTTGATTCCTTTCTTTCTATCTTTCTTTCCTTTTTTCTTTCTTTCTTTCCATGTTTTTTCATCCTTTATGTCTCCTTTTCATATCCCGTCCTTTCCCTCTGTCATTCCTTCACCATTTATTCTCCCCTTTTTCTTTCTTCTGGTCTCCCTCTCTTCTCTCTTTTCTTAGACCTTTCTGGAGTCCCTGAGCTCCCTTGTCTCGTAGGTTCCTCTGGATCTCTGCTGCTGTGGACGTTCCAGACTCCAGCTGCTACAACTACTACTATCCGTCTCCCCACTATCATCTCTCTCTCTCTCTTCATCTCCCTCTATCCCTCTCTCCAACACAGTCTCAGCAGATGTGTGTCTAACATGAGTCTGGTCCTGCTGGAGGTTTCTGCCTGTTAAAGGAAGTTTGTCCTTGCCACTGTAACTTGCTAAATGCTGCAAAGTGCTCTGCTCATGGTGGATTAAGATGAGATCAGACTGAGTCCTGTCTGTAAGATGGGACTGGATCTTATCCTGTATTGATGTTGGGTCTTTGTTAATGATAGAACATAGAGTACGGTCTAGACCTGCTCTGTTTGGAAAGAGTCTTGAGAAAACGTTTGTTGGGATTCAGCGCTTTATAAATAAAGATTGATTGATTTCATGCCACACGTGTCATTCCCAAAATCACTTTGGATCTTCCACCTTTCCTCCATGACATTTATAAAACCCCAAAGTGTATTCCCGGCCTTAAGCTTTCAGTCATAGCTGCTACCCGGCCTTCATTCTCCCATACCATAAAAGATGATAAACCGCCACCACACCTTGATGGAGATGCAGTGATGAAGGTTGTGACCTTTAACTGCTGCTCTGTACTGTAGATAGCCAAACTTTTTACAGTTCTTATCATTCCTCTGTTGTCCTCTCTGCTATCAACATGAACTTGCAACAATTTCCAGACAGCGTTCAGGCGCATTCAGGTCCTCAAATGATCCACATTTGCATGTCACATGTGCACCTTGTATCTAGTGGCGTTTGTATGAAACTGCACCAAAACTCCAAGAATCTGGAGTTCTTGGAATAATCTAGATCATATCTTGAGCAAACACTACCAGTCTTAACTCCATGTTCCCATGGCATCAAAGTGGTCTTATTCCAGAGATCAGATATGCTCCAGATGTGACGTCTCACAATGCTGTGGTCGGATGATATCCAGTATGGATTTCATTACATGCTTCCACAAAAACCTCTCTGGATTCTGAGGAATTCTGTGCAGCTAACACAACTTGGAATACTTTGTTTAGTAGAAGTGTGGTGATCATATCAGTGCGACATGGATAAGGACGTTTTTACAAGAAAAGCACAACCATGCAAAGAATTAATTGAGTGGAGCATTGACCGTCTATTCCCTGGTGATCGTACCAGACTACTTCCTGGCAGTTCAGAGTCTGCATAACGTTTACTTCACACATGATCCTCTCCTGTCGTCCCCTCCTGAAAATGTTGGGACATTTCTGCAGGAGTGAAAGAGGTCAGAGAAACGTTTAGTGCCTGAAAGTGAAAGCGAATTTTGCTTCTCAGCATTTCATCATTCCTCCACTCATCTGTCATGTCCCCTAATCTCGCTCTCTTCTCTCAGTTCTTGCTGCCTTTGTACCTTTTATTGAAGTGATCTCTCCATCATACCGTCCAGCCTTTGGGGTAAAAAGCTGGCTGTATATATTTTTTTTAACTTCCCAAACTCCCCCCCAAAAAGTCTCACTTTTGTTCCTCTTCTTATTCTCTCTTTATCTGACCGTCCACCTCTCTCTCTCCCTCTCTTTTTAATCCCCCCCTCTCTGAGAGTCCTCTGTGTCCGTGTTACTTCTGTACTTTGCCCTTGCTCTGTGTTATATTCATGGTCCTGAGTCTGTGTGTTCTCTGCTGCTGCTACCACTAATACAACCAGACCCGTGTTATTCAAGCCCTGCGGCACACACACACACACACACACCCACACCCACCCTCAATCACCCGACAAAGTCCTTACCATAGCAGTATGTCCCATCATTGTACCTGCAGTGTGTGAGCGTAAATCTGTGTGTGTGTGTGCCTGTCTCTGTGAATTAGTTTTCCGCTTTACACCATGTCAGGGAGAAATAATGTGCAATGCAGCCTCAGCAGGTAACAGGCCGGGAAAAATGTTGTTTCCAGTAAACATTTAAGCATGCACACACACTCGGCGCACATGAACACGCACACAGAAACCATCTTTCTGCATCGCACAGAGTTCAAATTAAAAAATGCCAGGTCGGTGTCATCACTCTTTTTGCAGGAGTTTAATGAAGAAGAGTTCGCTCTCCTTATTGCCCCGTCCATCCCTCCTCTTCTCTCCTGTGCCTCTCATTGTTGCTCGTCCTCTGTGCTTTTATTTTTTCCCTTTTTATTGAATGTCCGGCTAATTAATCCGCCACAATACAACGTAGATTACATTCTTCACCTTTTGTTGGACGGGCCTTTTGAACTGTGCTTAATCCTGAGATTAGAAGGTGCAAAACACAAAGTCACCTGCAAAATAGAAGGCACCTAAGCGAGCATGAAACCATACACTTTATGTGCTCAGGGAGGGGGGGAATTCATGGAGAATGGATTGCAGCACAATTGCACCAAGAAGTGTGCATCACTTGTGCTGATATCTGCTCTGTCTCAAGGTCTGATGCATAAAGCATATTGGAGTTATGATATTCAAGAGCAAAAACGCCCTCAACGTTCTGCAGCTCTGTGCAGTCTGCTGTGTTTTACTGTGACTGAGTTGAGCTGTCAGCCTCTCTTTGTGCTGCACTGTGCGCTCTCTTCCTGATGACTCTGAATTCTATGCACATTTCATGATGAGCTGAATAGAGAGGGGAAGTTTTACCATTTTATTGTTGGGTCGATTCATGACGGATGTGACACAAATTTCACAGATTATATCCAGCTTAATTCCTGGAGTGATGTAGCAAAAAGCAGCTTAAACAAACAGGACAAGACTCTGTCATCAGTGGCGGTTCTGGGGAGGGGCCAACAGGGGCCAGTGCCCCTGTAAAACTGAACCTAGACCCCCCTGTGGCCCCCCCTCCACACCAAAATAATATTATACATTAAAATAGCTTCGGTATCGTGCCGATGTTGCAGGCAGAACACATGCGAGTGGCACTTGGTTCCAGTCCCTTAGAGCACTAAGAGACTCATGTTGAGTGTAAACAGCCAAACAGCTGCTGTCAGTCTGCATGTTGATCTAGTCCACAGTAGTATATATGTCTAGTATATAGGGATGCACTGATGTTTTGCCTGTTTGTTCTCAGCTGGTCCTCACCCTTCTCAGTCTCTTTTGTCAGGGTTGAATGTGTCCCTCTGACAACACCCTTGGCCCCAGCCTGGCCCCCCCAGTAAAATTGGTCTAGAACCGCCACTGTCTGTCATGCATTAATGTCACGGCCTACAGAGCGTGACAACACTTGTAAATACTCCTGCACAAATCAAAATTTCACTCTAACTGTGGTTTTGTCAATGCCAGTGTTATTGCAGTGAGGCTCGTTTGCATGAAAAGGAGCACATTTGGCTCCACATGAATGCATGATGGCTCATTTAAATGTATGTAAACGACACTAGCACTGGTTGATCGTGCTATGGAACTAAGGATGGCAGGCACAACAAAAGTTAGGCTGAATTCCTCACAGACTTGTATACAGTAGGATACTTTTGTTTGGGCTTGCTGGGTTAGGCCCATTGTTGCCAACTCCTCAGTGAGGAAAGTAGCTATTGGCTGTCCTAAAAGTCACTAGAAGTTGCTAAATGGCGTCATCACTTAATTTGCATGATTTGAATTGTAATGGAGGAGAGACGTGTAACGTTGAGGGAGAGACAAAAAGATGTTAAACACCGCAAATGGGGCGCTGGTGGCCTAGCGGTCTTAGCGCCCCACAATCAGAGGCTACAGTCCTCGTTGCAGGGGTCACCGGTTCGATTCCTGGCCGGTCGACCATTTCCTGCATGTCTTCCCCCACTCTCTACTCTCCACATTTCCTGTCTCTCTTCAGCTGTCCTATCAAATAAAGGCAAAAAGGCCAAAAAAAAGACACCCCAAATATGTTTATAACTACACTTAGGAGCCGACAACAAATCAAAGTAAAACATTACATTTTTCTACCACAACATTTTCAACATTCTTATTGTATACAATCTACCAAAAAGAGCCAAAAAGAGACAGAAGGCGGGATCAGCCAGCGGTGTCTTCATACATGCGTGATACATTTGCAGTCTGGATGCTGAGGGGCGAACGTCTCCTGCTCCGAATGCAGCTAGGAGGGACTCACAGCAGCATCCACTGCTCGTTGACTAGAGATAGAACGATGCATGCTTTCACGTCAATCTCCAAAAGTCTCTGTTAACCAGAGGTGGGTAGAGTAAACCGAAACAGTACTCAAGTAAAAGTACTGTTACTTTCTAATGATGTTACTCAAGTAGAAGTAAGAGTACTCATAGAAATAAGTACTTGAGTAAGAGTAAATAAGTACCTAAAAAAAAATCTACTTAAGTAGTGAGTAACTTCTGAGTAGTATCATATATAAAATTGTACTGTATTGGAAATGCTAATAACAATGTGAAGTGCACACTGCCTTTAATAAAGTGACATAAATAGGAAAATGCCAAAATGAATGCTGTTAGGTATGGTTTACTTTCAAACATTAAAGAAAGAGAAGCTGCAATGTGCACAAACTAATGTACCCGCTTTCATTTTTTAAAACAAGCTGAAACTTCAAACTGTGTCTGAGATGTCATCAGAACTCCAGAACATTAATACTCCAATATTACAATAAAAAATATATCTATGCCTTCCAAACTTTCTTTTTTAACCTTTAACTTATTTTCAGTACATCTTACTAAAAACATAACTTGAAAATACTAAAACAACTTGGAAGTGTTTAAAAAGGCCTGAACTCAGTCCTGAAGAATCTCTCTGAGGTGACTGTTTGGCTTCAGAAGCAGCTGTTTTTATTAGCATGCTACCTTACTGCTCTTATAAGTTACTTTAGATTACTTTCCAACATTTCTAACATGCTTTTAAGATTTTATGTTAACCAGTATGATCCTAAGCTTACCTAACTGTACCTCACCATGACATGCTTTTAAGATTTAATATTAACTACTATGATCATTAGCTTACCTAACTGATAACTAACTATAACATGCTTTTAAGATTTAATATTAACCAGTTTGACCCTTAGCTTACCTCACTGATAACTCACCATGACATGTTTTTAAGATTTAATTGTTCTATAAGCTCAAGATTTCCACCGTATAGAACAAAGTAAGCAGCGCATAATGTGACTGTTTCTCCTCGTCATTTAGAAGTTATGAGAGAGTCCGGATTTTGGGTACAGGGTAAACATGTTCCTCCAAAGGGGACGTATTACGCAGCCTCTCTCCCCAGCTGTAGGTGGAGGAGGGGGCGGAGCTACTTCTCCGTTCATTCAGTGTTGAGGCTATTTATAGCTCTGGATCAGAAGGCGCTGCGTGAGAGATCGGCTGAGTATAAAACAATATAAAATGAAGAACAAAAGGAACGGTAAAAGTAGCGACTGGACAGCCCAATGTAACGAAGTAAAAGTACATATTTTTTTACACAAATGTACTTGAGTAGGAGTAAAAGGTACTCTGCAAAACAAATACTCTCAGAAGTACAATTTTTTGAAAAAACTACTCAAGTACATGTAACGGAGTAAATGTAACTCGTTACTATCCACCTCTGCTGTTAACACACCAGAAGAAGTCACTAGATCTGTCGCTAGTCGCTTTTTTGAAAGGGGGTCTGAAAACTCGCTAAAGATAGAGACAAAGTCACTTAGTTGGCAACACTGGTTAGGCCTCTCACCCTGGCTCTGCCTTCCCTGTCCTCTCTCTGACATCTCTCTGCAGAATCTCCTCTTTGCTGTGTTTTGGGTTGTGGTGACCATTAGGGGCCATGTGGTAGGATAGATAGTGTCTGTGTTGCTAATACCTGGAGATTGCACTCATGGGACCTGGGTCTGTTGAACGTGGCAAAGCTGTATGAGTTGTGTTGCAATAGGAGGAGGTTCTGCTATCATATACAAGGGACTGCAGATGTAAATTAGCTTTAAGCTAACTCTGGTACAATGCATCAAATGGTGACATTTGTGTTAAATATTGTACATGGTCCCTTTACAAATAAATCAAATAAATAATATGATGGCAGTGGGAGCTTGCATGGAGGTGGGTTGCTCTGGGACACCAGTTCTTACTGTTAAGCCTCTCCGATTTGTTGTGGGCCTGACTTAACGACAGATTTGTGGAGGGAGATGCCCTCTTGATAACCCCAGTGATGCACTGGCTCTCCCTGCCCATCTGTCCCATCTATCTCAGGCTGTGGGGGACACTAGGAGCCATGTGGTAGGCCATGTAACTGATGCATAGAGAACACACAGAGAGCCCGAGTACTTTGTGTGTATGAAACATCTTTTGCAACCAGTCGTATATTCCATTTAGGCATTTAGAAATTCTTCTTATACCCAATATATGGACCACACTCATAGGTGGACCAAAAAACCTGCTGTTCTAGACTCATCCTGGATGCTCCAAACTGAATTTTTGGGACCAGTGCCTTTTGAATGTTTGTCCTTAGTTGCACAAAGGTTTTCACTTTCAGACGACTTCTCCAATAACTGCCTTGAGATAACATTTGGTATGATTTTAGAGCTAATCCAAGGATGAATGATCAATTAGAGTCAAAGATGAGGAATTGTTGTACTACTACCTGCTTTCTTACCGAAGCATTGGCAGGCCAGTCACTGCAGGAAGGCATCACACAGATTTTTGGACACATCAAAAATATTCAGAGCCCATATTTTTAAATTCCAACATCTGAAAAGCAGACAAATATTTGTTTTTCAGACTCAAGGACCACTTTATTTATCCCAGAAGTGTTCAAACCCCCAGAGTTATACAAACAAAAACAAACAGACACTCAACTCTGTGGAAACAGATCTGTGGTGAGGTTGTAAAAGAAGTTAAGACACAGCTCCATATCATGAAAAATAAATTACACACAAGTCTATGAAATCTCGCGTGTACGCCGAATATGCCTGCTCCCACTCTCCTCATCTATCAGCCTGACAGCAGAGGGAATAACCTTTAAATCCCCCTCTCCTTTCTCCTCTCTCTCTCTCCCACTCCAGCTCCATGCTGTCCCCCCTCTATCCGGACCATGGCGGCTCGGTGGTGTGGCCCCAGACGTCGTCCTGCTCCTCCTCCTCTCAGGGCCTCCACCGGCCGCTACGCTGCCGTCCTCCCCCGATCAGCGGGAGCAGCGTGGGCCCCAACCCCACCTACTACCACACGGTGTACGACGTCCGGGTGGACCACTACAATGAAGTGCCCTTCATCAACGGAGGGGCCGGGTACGGGATCCACTCCAGCCGGGGGTCCATGTCCCTGGTGACCAGTAACTCCGACCCCTCTGTGCCGCTCATCCGGAGGAGGGGCGGGCTGGTGGACTACCGTGATGTCATCCAGGCTCATCAGGCGCACAAGAAGCACAACACACCACAGGCCAAGAGGAAACAGTGGGAGTGAGTACACTTCAGTTTCTGCACTACAGATAACAACACAGTCAGGGATGAGAGGAGATGTGTTCCCACCTTTTATCAGAGTTAGAGATGATGATGAAATAAGTTATGATGATGTCTATTTTTGTTTTCATTCTGTCTGTTTGAAACAGTGAATGTCTCAAAGTATTAACCCATCAGCCTCTGGTTTCTGATTGTATGTTGCCTTTTTGATAACGTTCTGACACTCTGTTAAAGTGGGCGGGGCTAACGTGGATATTCATTACGACATACATTTCTAACCAATCATAAATGAAACACTGAGTCACGTTCACACATGTTCAACAAAACTGCCCCGCTCATGCTCGGTCCGTCTCTGAACGACAGAGTGAACTCCTCTCTGCGTCGCCATTGCTGTTAGCTTATTAGCTAATCTCCTACTGCCTGTAATCTGTCTGTAAAGCTGCCTCCCTGCTCCTCACGCCACTATGCGAAGTTCCCCCGGTAAAGATGACAGCTTGTTGTCATTCTTCTATATTCCTAACTGCGTTGAATTTAGGGAAACTCTGGGTCGTCCTTCAGCTCATTTCCCCAGGACCTACACGTGTTGTAGATTCAAGAACAGAAAGGACAGAGTCTGCCTTGATGGTTAAAGTTCTGGTTTACCTGGTACGAAACACAGCTTTTTAAACACTTCACGATGTACGTCACGCAATCTCGGCTACCTCGTGGTCTCCATGAACACCAAGTCAATATTTGGCGCATCCTCATCCACAGCATCGTCCATTTTAGGCAATGTCCTGGTCCATTGACAACATTGATTAATATTTCTTGAGAGCATCCTGTGGCTCCCTTCCCAGCTCCACACACACACACACACACACACACACACACACACACACACACACACTCCGCACACTCAGGTGTCCCGTAATGGTCAACAAGATGTTTATCTTTTTGCAACACATGTTGCATGTCCCAGCACTGCTTAAGACTTCTGGGAAGTTCTACCATTTCTAACTCTCATAACCTTACACCATGGTCCCAGCTGCATAATGTCTGAACGCCCCAGTTTGTGGCCTTAAGGCTGATTTATACTTCTGAGTCTCCCCTACGCAGCAGGGGCTGACACGGACATGAGCCCCACATTCTTGTGCGTCGGTGTGTCCGTGTCTTGCAGCAACTCAACTCCGAAACGCCTGAGGGCAGTGCGGTCTCTCTGATAGCCGGTCGCCTGCTTCCGGTCCCACTACGATCTCTGTTTACTTTTCCACAGAGATTCAGAGCGTGTTATGTTGATCTACAGCTGATACATGTTGCTGTTTATCATACAGACATGATGACATGAAGAATAGAGAGGAGGAGATGAAATACACGGCCGATGTGCGGCCGATGTCCGGGATCCCGGAAGTGTTGTAAATGCGGGAAAGACAAAGCCGTCGAGCGGACCAATCACAGAGCTTGCGGTCCGCGTCGGCTCTACGGGGAGTTACATTTTGGAGGAGGTGCACGTCAGCTACGTGCGTAGGCCACGGCGTAGGTACGGGAGCTACGCGGACCCCCGGCGTAGGGTACGCCGTTGATTCAACGCAGAAGTATAAATCAGCCTTTATATGGATCTGATCCCCACAACATATTAAATCCAACAATATATTGCATTTCCCAATACACGTCTGCCTCTGCTGCTCCGGGTATTCAAGATTCAAAGGTCTTCATTGTCAATTTCACCATTTATAGGAAGACATACAGGAAACTTGAGACGTTGTTTCTCTCTTCCAACTCTTAAATAGCAAAAATTTGAATATAAAATACAGTTAAAAACAGCCTTTGCACACAGTGCAGGTAGTGCAGTGTTGTGAAAACTTAATTGCCCCTGTCTGTTTGTGCCTTTTTTGATAGTCTTGATATCCAAGATTTTGATGTGCAGCTTTTGTTTAGTCTGGAATCCGTTGTAATCGCGGTACACGCTCTTTAAAAATGAACACAATCAAGTCTGTGGGTTTTTGGGGGCTGGATGGTGGGTGGGTCTCCTTTCTTTTCTCTCAGTTAATGTACATTTTAAAGAGATTTGTTGCCACAGCTGTGTGATTTGTGACTGTATTGAAAAGATGAAAAGCAAACATTTATATGTTTTGCGTTACCCTTTCTCCTTGAGCCTCTTTGAAAATTGTAAATGGATAAAAGTGCAAATGATATTAAGGTGGCATATCATGCAAAATGGACTTTTTAATGGTTCTCTACCTGAAATATGTGTCCCTGTCTACAAACCCCCCGAGAATGAAAAGAATCCATTCTGCCCCTGTTCTGATTTCTCCACCTTTCTGTAAATGTGTGTGAAACGAGCCGTTTCAGTTTTCAGTGTTTTCGTTACGTAACAACAATATCCGGTCTGTCACGGAGTCAGAGCTCGGAGCTTGTTCAGCCCATAGACTGTATAAAATACAACTCAACCCCTCCTCCGTTTTTCATTCCCTGCACACATGTGTGCTAACAAGGAGCTTAGGAGGGAGGCATGCTAGTTGTAAGCTGTCTTAATAAACACAAAGGTTGGTTTTACTCCCCACGTCTGCAGATTTGAAGATCTAGTGGATGATTTTATTTACCATGGATAAGTGCTAGCGCTAGTTAGCATAGCTACATAGCTACATGTCGTAGCTGTAGCTGTGTACCAAGACACACGTCTACATACTGACAAATAAAACAACAAGAAACAGAATATGTGACCAATCCTTCAGAAAAGGTACCGCTGCCTTTCTGGAAGAGGTCAGTTTTACTCCCCACGTCTGCAGATTTGAAGATCTAGTGGATGATTTTAATTTATCATGGATAAGTGCTAGCGCTAGTTAGCATAGCCACATAGCTACATGTTCGTAGCTGTGTACCAAGACACACGTCGACATACTGATAAATAAAACAACAAGAAACACCAAATCTGTGACCAATCCTTCAGAAAGGTCCTGCTACAGGCGCCTCTCCATCAGGATCAGATTCTGGATCAGATTCAGAGGGTTGAAGTAACGCGATCTCTGAGCAGCCGTGTATATTCAGCCAACATGTAAACATTAGATCAACGTGCTGGACAGCCGAGGCACACCCACTTCCTGAGGGGGCGTGGTCAGAGAGAAAACAGACTGTTCTGAGGAGGACTGAAGAAGAGGGCTTTTCAGGCAGACCAAAATCTGATTTCAAAGTGTTTTTTTGAGCATAAACTTTAAAGACATGTTTTGGGGACCTCTTAGACCAATATATGTTGATGAAAAAAGCGTGATATGTCACCTTTAATGTCAATTTTAAAGAGATTTGTTGCCACAGCTGTGTGATTTGTGACTGTATTGAAAAGATGAAAAGCAAACATTTATATTTTTTGCGTTACCCTTTCTCCTTGAGCCTCTTTGAGCCTCAATCAATACACAGGATAAACAAACACATACATAACTACGTATCTCCCGTGGATGACATCATTTTTTCTGCATATGAGACCAAGGGTACCACAGTCCTATGTGGACTCTACAGCTTTTTAAAAAAAAAAACAACAGCTGAGGGTACAAATGATCTCAGATCTCTGTCAGATCTGGCCCTCCTAGTATAAGTGAACCTCCTCCCTGTTGGCATAAGACTAAACTGAATAAAGAGAGTGGTTAGGGTCGTCAAGGATGGCCTTTGCCTTCTGAGTGGCTCTCACATGTTCCTGATGCCCCGATTGTGGAGACTACATCGTAATAAAAGTAATATGATAGAAGTATTTTGTAACTCCTCACTCAGAGACCATTTGATATGAATAATTTTCAGATGCCAGAGATTTTTGGATCCAGATCCAGAGTCGAGTGTAGACTTTCTCTCAAACTGTTGCCATAGTCTAGTTTGATTGACGTGTAAATCAAAGAGTGTGGGCTGCCACGCCCACACAGTCCTGAGAAATGGTCTGAACTGGAGAATAAGCTCCTTTTGAACACAATTTTTCATAGTTATGGATGTTTATTTTCACTCAGTTTTTTGTTGATGCTTAATGAAACTTTATGTCACGGCAACACAACCCTGGCACGAGCTCGGTCTAGGGCATCCAAGCGTTGGCTGCCCGTGCCATACTAAAGAAGGAATCAGGTGGCTGTCGAGCAAAAGGCAAAGGGAAAAGGCGGACCTTACCTGTGCCGACTTCTTTCCAGGACACCATTCACGGCTCCGGGACCAGCTCACGCTGCTTTCTTCTCGTTACCCCTCAGGGTTTCCGATGACAGTTCATATTCAAGTTAACATATGTAACACACGACAAAACTCAAAGGGAAAAGGGGAAAACTTCGCAAGAATCTCTTTCCACGGCTTCTGACAACGGCGTCTCTTTCTTCTCGCCTCTCTAGCAGGTGTCTGCCTGAGCCAATCAAAACCACAGCGTCACCGTCTCATTGATAAATTGGTCACGACCAGGAAGGTCCGCCCACCTGTAGCTCGACAGCCACACCCCCATACTCTGGACAGTGTTGCCGCAACAATTAAATGTTGATATTCAATATGAATTTGAAATATTCCAAGTCACATTCCTCGAGGCTTTAAAGCTGCAGATGACATCCATCCATCCATCCATCCATCCATCCATCATCTTGACTGCTTATCCCGTTCAGGGTCAAGGGTGGCTGGAGCCTATCCCAGTTGACTTCAGGCAGAAGGCTGGGTACACCCTGGACAGGTTGCCAACCTATCACAGGGCAAACATGGAGAGACAGACAACCACTCACTCTCACACTCACACCTACAGGCAATTTAGAGTGACCAATTAACCTAGTGAGCATGTTTTTGGACTGTGGGAGGAAGCCGGAGTACCTGGAGAGAACATGCAAACTGCATACAGACAGGCACCTGCCCGACCGGGGACTTGAACCAGGAACCCTCCATAAACAGTTGACAGATCCCTTGATGTTTCCACTTCTTTACCTTAAACACAGGCACCAAATTTAACGCCCTGCTTCTTTGAATACAAGTATTTATCCCCCTTCTGTTTAGCAGTGCCATAAACATCCTGGAAAATGTGAGATGTGAGGAAACAACAATAGAAACTACATGTGGAGGTGTTTTAACCCTGATTGGTATCAGCTAATCAGCTCGTGTCAGAACATCAGCTCGTGTTTTATCTCCTTGTCCATCCCTCCGTCTTCCCCCCCCCCCTCTTTCCCATTGAGACTTCATTCATCATCCTGCACTCCTCATATCTCACATGTTCAACCTCCTTCAGCTTATCTGTTACCTCCCTGTAACACAAGGTTACCTGGAGACACAGAGGAGGAGCCATAAAACAATAATTGCTATTGTTCAGCGCTAATTACGCTAATCATATCTGAGATCTCGCAGTCCTAACAAGGTCCCAGTTCACCCCAAACATGATTATCAAATACAGGGCGGAGACTTGGAGCCTCGAGGAAAGACTCTAAATTAAAAGGAGGTCACGTGTGACTGGAGGAAGAGCCTCCTGGTGTTCTGCTCTCCTCCTGTGAATTCAAAGATATGAAGTCGTATGCAGATGATTGCGTTATCTATAGCTGCAAAATTGGAGCACAGGTTTTTTTTTAATGTAGCTGTTTTTCATCCAGCCTCACATCCTTTTCTTTGAGACAGGATTCTTTACCTTGTTTAATAAATTCTCAGGGAAGCTTTTTTTTCCTGATTTGTTGGCAGAAATCTTTTGCTTATTTCAGTAATAATTCCCCATTTATTGCCCTTCTCCTCTTAACGAGCGCTGACTTTGCGCTGTGTAGGTCAATCCGCGGACGCACGACAGAGCTTCACTGTCAAACGGGGGGGGGCGCTCACAGCCGACGGCGGGTTTTGACTCGAAAGCTGCAAGATTCATTGCGGGATCGATAACCTGTGTTCAAAAAGTGCTGGAGCTTTTACTCCAAAGCAATTCAAACAACTCAGGAAATCCTTAGCTCTGTGTCTTTATTGATTGTACGTCTCCTAAAGACGTCTGAGGAGGGAAGTGTTTTCTCTACCAACACGAGCCGTTTCTGTAGTCCTGATAATCACTCAGAGGTCGCTGCCAGAGAAGAGAGGGAAAGTCTGAGAGCAGCAGTTAAGAGTTCGATTTCATGTTAAATGTCCTTTTTTCCTCGGCCTTGTCATTCAGACTTAAATCTCTGAAACGCCACGTTTTTTAAATGTTTCATGTTGAGGTCATTTTCGCTAACTATATCCATGTAGTGTGTGCAAAAACCTCCAAACCTGAGTGAGAAACAATGTTCTTGATATTGTGTATGTATTGGAAACATGTCTTCTAAGCAGTGGAGGTGCCAGCTTATTGTCTTCTCTGGTTGAACCGGTGGGGCTGATCCATACAGAGGTGGAGCTCAAATCAATGTAAGAGTTTCAATATGGGGTACATCTTCCTGCTACAACCCCAGAGAGAGAGAGAGAGAGAGAGAGAGAGGGAGGAAGAGGGCCTTCTCTTCTGTCATGAGGCAAATGTCACAACTTTGAGCCCTGCTACTGTCATCACCACCGCTCATGGTTTAAGTTTCTTTGTAGAGATCACTAACCTAAAGTTTCTCTCACGCTCATGTTAGTGAAAGTTAATAACCATCGTCAAGGGGTTTTGACCAATCAGAATCAAGCATCTTACACAGCCAGAAGATCAGTAAGAGAGCCGGGTAATAAAGGACCTTTACCCCGGAACTACATGAGTTTCGACCGGTGGAGCCAGGGTCTAAATTTAGCTCAGGGGTATATAATGTGAAAAAAAAAATTTGTGAAAAAAAATTTTTGTCAACATTTTTTTTGTCAACATTTTTTTTTGTCAAATTTTTTTTTCAATTTTTTTTTCAACATTTTTTTTTTCACATTTTTTTTTTCAAAACATTTTTTTTCACATTTTTTTTTTTGTTAATTTTTTTTTTTTTTTTTAAATTTTTTCCAAAAACCATTCACAGTCATTGTTTTTTCCATCTTTGATTCACTTGATTTCTCTTTCTTTCATTAGTTTTATTTGTTCTATTCTTTTTTTATGTGTGTGTACTTTTCAAAAGAAGAAGCTGTGATTCTTTTGATTCAGCAGCTTGTAACAGTAGTCTTCTCTAAACCCACCGTGAATGCGTCTCTCCCCTGTGTTCCGGTTTTAAAAGTGACCCTGTAAACTGGAGACCTTCAGCTGAACGTGTCAGTGTTTGTGGAGTTTACACAGCTGTTGAAACACAGAGGGAGTTCCTGGGAATGCAAACTAGTTTAGTTTTTATTAAGATTTCAAAATATCCTCATCAGATATTTAATGATCGTCTAAAGACGTTTATGAGGGATGCATCCGGCTGAGAGTCTCCAGTTAACAGGGTCACTGTTTAAACCAAAACATCGACCGATCTCTGCCACGGTTTTTTTTTGTCAAACTTTTTTTGTCAAAAATTTTTTTGTCAAAATTTTTTTTTCAATTTTTCATTTTCCCAAAAAAAAAAATTAAATTTTTTTTTCAAATTTTTTTTTTTCAAATTTTTTTTTTCAAATTTTTTTTCAATTTTTTTTCACATTTTTTTTTCCAAAACATTTTTTGTTACATTTTTTTTTTTTTTTTTTTCAATTTCTTCCAAAAACCATTCACAGTCATTGTTTTTTCCATCTGTGATTCACTTGATTTCTCTTTCTTTCATTAGTTTTTATTTGTTCTATCTTTTTTGTATGTGTGTGTACTTTTCAAAAGAAGAAGCTGTGATTCTCTTGATTTAGCAGCTTGTAACAGTAGTCTTCTCTCAGCGCCACTCCTCTCAGTGAATCCATCTGTGATGAAATATAGCACCATCTAAAACAGCGCCAGCTGAGTCTCTTCATGCTAACAGGCTAACTGTTGTGTTCCTCATAATGATACCTGCCTGTCCGTCTTCTTCTGTGGTGTCATCTGTGATGAATGGCATTCGTGAATGTTCATTGTTTTACTGCCCTCTACTGGTCTGGTGGTGTAGTGCATTTACTTTTTTTTTCTCCATACGTCACTGGCCTGATTTGCACAATCTACCCGGGACTTCAGCCCACAGTCGAAACCCAGACAACAATGGGGGCACAGGAACCTTTTAGATCCGGGTAGAGTAGTTCTGGGTGCTAAAAGACCCCGGAACTCTTGGTGGAAATGCACCTCAACGGTAAAATGATGATACAATGGTTATCATAGTTTTCAGATCATGTTAATGAAAGAAAAGTCTTCACCTTACTCCTCCATCCCAGCGAGACCCGGGACACCCTACCACAAGATGTAAACACACAGACACATAGGGGTAGGGATAAGTAGTAGAGGCAAGGGGTGGGATTGGATTTGTTTGAAACCTTGTAGTGTGAGTTTGAAGTCTCATGTAACACGTGTTTGAAATCATGAATCATTACTTTAAGCACTAAAGCTTGTAACTGTGTCAAAGCAGTATGAGTCGTAGTTATTGAACACAGGATGATTGACATGAACGAGGTAACCAAAGATGATGTCATCTTAAACTTTAATGGAGAGGAAAGTTTGGGTCTGGTCTCTGGGTCTGAACTGAGTTTCATTTCTAAAAAAGGGGGCGTAAAAGCCAGCCCAACAGGAGCAGCTTGGAAGGGAAGTAAAAGCTGAAGCCCCAAGCTAGTTATTCAGTCTCCTCTGGTGGTTGACTCACAGTGAATTGCTGTATTTGCATGCTATGAACTCATGCTGCCTCAGATTCTGCCAGTCTCCTGTGAATAAGGTTTTTAACCAGAGCATTGAAGAAGGTTTTTTTTTGACTGAGTCACTGCACGAGGCTCTGACCTCCATCGGCCCACTGGGTCAGAGAGCCTTTAGTCACGACAGTGGGCTGTACTTGAAGGTTTACCTGTTATATTTCCTCTGTTGGATCATGGACCGTTAGAAGGTGAAGTCTTTATTCTGAAACATGGCTTTGTATTTAACAGACTCTGGATGTGATGGCTGCAACAAAGTCCTCTGGAGCAACTTCCAACTATTATTTTGCTGCCTCTGTGATGCCCTTGGATTTTGAAAAGTTAAGGTTTATGTTTTATCAAAGTTGTGTTATGGACATACAGATCCAATATGTACTAAATTACATAGAGATCCAGATCTGGGTCACAGGTTTCCTTGCTGATCAGGAGCTCCTGAGATATTCTTCCTCAGCTGATGCTGGGAGGCCACATCAGGAGGCTGAGGTCTTGAGGGAGTCAACATCATCATTTAGCTTTCTTTGTTGAGGGGGAATCTGAGATCTTGTTGTGAGAAGTTTTCCTTCTTTAGACCAGCTTCTGTTTGCATCGTATGTTCGCCCCTCTAACTAGAGAGTCCCATTTCTAGTCTGGTCTTTGGTCCAATCATTTGTTTGTCTTCATTTTGAATCAGTGGGTGGCTGTGGGGAGTTTTATTCCCATCGCCACATTTCAGAAAGCAAAGGACTCATTCTGCTTTGACCCTTTTGGGACTTGGTGTTTTTGTCCTTCAGGTTTTGAATCTAGAGAAAGGTTACAGTAAGACAGTTTCAGATTGTTCTTCCAAGTGTCTGCTCACATTACAGAAAAAGATCCCTGCAGCATTACATCAGACTTCCACCAGATCCGCATCCGGTCTGTCTCCGATCCGCTGCGAGTCATGTGACCGAGGTTTTCCCCACGGTAATCTCTGAATCAAGGATTCTCCTCCTTGTCGTGGAATTTTCACAGTCTTATATATCTGTATGTAAGAATGTTTAACTCTTGTATTCTTCCAGTCTAAGTGTCAGGGGCAGAGTAACTTCTCCTATGTCAGCTGTGGCTACCAGGGGGGTGATAGGCGAGACAGTGTCAGTGTAGTAATCAAGGTCTCTCCCTCTGTTCCTGTCTTTATCTGTGTGTTGTGACCAACTTACTGTCTCCAGACTAGAGCACAGGTCTTCTTCCCAATTGTTTTGTTTCCTATTGTCCAAATATGGGTATCTAACTGTAGTGTCGTCTTTGGGGGAAATAAAGGTACATGCCTAGGGTTGCAAAGGGGTGGAAAATTTCCAGATAAAATTGTATCTGTAGGGTTGCAATCGTCACAGTTTGTCCAGTCAGAACATGGATGTTGTGGATGAAAAGATATTCGATGGTGACACACTCTCTTTTGGTTTCGACTCCTTTTATTTCCTTTGACATTGATTTTTACTCATGATGGTGAATATGAAAGCGAAGGTGTGTGGTGTTTTAATCTTATGGACGCACTCAAAACTGTGAAAAGGGATGGGAAGAGAAAAGGATGAAGGTGAGGAGAAAGGGAGGCGTCTCCTCCGATCGGCTGCATCACTGACTGAGGGGATGTGCAGGTGGGCCTCTGTGGATCCTGTTTTTGTCCCTTCAAAATAAAAGTCATCTGCAGATATAATATTGAACATCCTTTTGATCCTTCAAAATAAAGGGTTGCAGATGCAATTCAGTGCAACCTTTTGCACACAGACATCCATCCAAAATAATACAATTTAAACAGATTTATTTGTAAGTAGAACTTTATCAAGTGTTAAATATTTTATTGAACAATCAATTATTTCATTGAAGAACAAAAACATGAATGTTGAGTTAAATATTACTCATACCCCAGACTCAACCCATTCAAAAATTAACAAAAATGCAATCCCAAACAAGTACCATTCAAAATGTTAAACTAAAAGAGCCCCTCTCCCTCCAACAAAGTCCCATTCAAAATGTTAAATTAAAAGAGCCCTTCTCCCTCCAAAAAAGTCCCATTCAAAATGTTAAATTAAAAGTGCCTGTCTCCCTCCAAAAAAGTCCCATTCAAAATGTTAAATTAAAAGAGCCCCTCTCCCTCCAACAAAGTCCCATTCAAAATGTTAAATTAAAAGAGCCCCTCTCCCTCCAACAAAGTCCCATTCAAAATGTTAAATTAAAAGTGCCTGTCTCCCTCCAAACAAGTACCATTCAAAATGTTAAATTAAAAGAGCCCCTCTCCCTCCAACAAAGTCCCATTCAAAATGTTAAATTAAAAGTGCCCGTCTCCCTCCAAAAAAGTCCCATTAAAAATGTTAAATTAAAAGTGCCTGTCTCCCTCCAAAAAAGTCCCATTCAAAATGTTAAATTAAAAGAGCCGCTCTCCCTCCAACAAAGTCCCATTCAAAATGTTAAATTAAAAGAGCCCCTCTCCCTCCAAACAAGTCCCATTCAAAATATTAAATTAAAAGTGCCCGTCTCCCTCCAAAAAAGTCCCATTCAAAATGTTAAATTAAAAGAGCCCGGCTCCCTCCAAACAAGTACCATTCAAAATGTTAAATTAAAAGAGCCCGTCTCCCTCCAAAAAAGTCCCATTCAAAATGTTAAATTAAAAGTGCCCGTCTCCCTCCAACAAAGTCCCATTCAAAATGTTAAATTAAAAGTGCCCGTCTCCCTCCAAAAAAGTCCCATTCAAAATGTTAAAAAAAAAGTGCCTGTCTCCCTCCAAAAAAGTCCCATTCAAAATGTTAAATTAAAAGAGCCCCTCTCCCTCCAACAAAGTCCCATTCAAAATGTTAAATTAAAAGAGCCCCTCTCCCTCCAAAAAAGTCCCATTCAAAATGTTAAATTAAAAGTGCCCGTCTCCCTCCAAAAAAGTCCCATTCAAAATATTAAATTAAAAGAGCCCCTCTCCCTCCAAAAAGTCCCATTCAAAATGTTAAATTAAAAGTGCCCGTCTCCCTCCAAAAAAGTCCCATTCAAAATGTTAAATTAAAAGAGCCCCTCTCCCTCCAACAAAGTCCCATTCAAAATGTTAAATTAAAAGAGCCCCTCTCCCTCCAACAAAGTCCCATTCAAAATGTTAAATTAAAAGAGCCCCTCTCCCTCCAAAAAGTCCCATTCAAAATGTTAAATTAAAAGTGCCCGTCTCCCTCCAAAAAAGTCCCATTCAAAATGTTAAATTAAAAGAGCCCCTCTCCCTCCAGCAAAGTCCCATTCAAAATGTTAAATTAAAAGTGCCCGTCTCCCTCCAAAAAAGTCCCATTCAAAATGTTAAATTAAAAGAGCCCCTCTCCCTCCAACAAAGTCCCATTCAAAATGTTAAATTAAAAGAGCCCTTCTCCCTCCAAAAAAGTCCCATTCAAAATGTTAAATTAAAAGAGCCCCTCTCCAACAAAGTCCCATTCAAAATGTTAAATTAAAAGAGCCCCTATCCCTCCAAACAAGTACCATTCAAAATGTTAAATTAAAAGAGCCCCTCTCCCTCCAACAAAGTCCCATTCAAAATGTTAAATTAAAAGAGCCCCTCTCCCTCCAACAAAGTCCCATTCAAAATGTTAAATTAAAAGAGCCCCTCTCCCTCCAAAAAAGTCCCATTCAAAATGTTAAATTAAAAGTGCCCGTCTCCCTCCAAAAAAGTCCCATTCAAAATGTTAAATTAAAAGAGCCCCTCTCCCTCCAACAAAGTCCCATTCAAAATGTTAAATTAAAAGAGCCCCTCTCCCTCCAACAAAGTCCCATTCAAAATGTTAAATTAAAAGAGCCCCTCTCCCTCCAACAAAGTCCCATTCAAAATGTTAAATTAAAAGTGCCTGTAGGGGGCGTGGTCTCAATAGCCCTGCAGTAAGCAGTGTGCTATGTCCATGTGATTGAGGAATAGCATATACGTTCAACTGTACTTGAATGAAATCTGGTTGTTTTAGTCAGGATTATGCTAAAATATATTTTCCCCAACTATATTTAAGTTCCCTGTTAAGAGCCAACCTTCAATTTAGTAAATTCCTGGTTTATTCCTGTTTATTCCCATGGAAAGTTTCCAACTTTGAAAAGTCCTGGAATTTTGCAACCCTATACATGCCTGAGGATTTGTCTGACAGAACTGACTTGGCATTGCACTGCACTCTCCTGCCTGTGTACTGTTATGTTATTTCTCCTTGGCAAAGTTCTACATAAACTATTTCAACTCAAGCCGCCAGAGTCTCCAGAGTCTCCAGAGTCTCCTGAGTCTCCTGAGTCCAGAGTCCAGTGTGTTGCTGAATTCCACCACACTCCTCCTCTCCTCATCCATGTTGTCTTTCTGGTCCTCTGAAAACCTCTGACCTGTTGACTCCAGGCCTGGCTCCGGTCATCATGACTTTGGTTTGTTGTTGTAGTTAAGTGAAATACAATCTGGTGATAACACAGAGTGTTTGATTCTGAAAATTAACCGGATGTTTTCACTTTGTTTTGGTGAAACCTGACTTCCTGTCCCGCTCCATCTGCTCTGTTGAGATGGATGCGTCGTGCTCCGGCATCCGGCAAAAATAGAAGTCTTGTGTATCTGATCCGGGGGGCTCTGACCTGCTGGGTCAGAGACTCGGCCAGAACGCAACGGAGCGGATCCAGTGGAAGTTAAACCATCAATCAGGTCTGATGCTGTGACAGATCGGAGACGGATCTGGTGGAATTTGGCCGTCCGATTGTGAATTACGTGCTGCAGCTTCCTGCTTCTGCACACAGGTTTGCATTGGAAAAGGGCCTCATGAACCTTTTAAGGAGTGCTGTTGGCCTAGCAGTGTAAGTCCACGCCCCTTATACAGCAGCTATAATCTTTGTTGCAGCGGCACAGGTTTGACTCCAGGCCTCGGCCCTTTGCTGCATGTCTTCCCCCTCTCTTCAGCTGTCCTATCAATAAAAGTGAAAATCCCCAAAAGTATAACTTTAAAAAACACACAGCTGAAGTGATCCTTTGTCAGGACACCACTGAAGAAAGTCTCCTGTGTTATAGCTGCTGTGTATTTTACAGAGGGGAAATGAGCTCTTTGTCCCACGTCTCCGTAGTGCGTCAGAAGTTTGGGAGTCTGCAGGTACTTCCTTGCAATCAAACTCTGCAGCGGCTGATTTGAGCGACTCACACACCTTCACACAGAGAGGAGGAAGTAATCAGTGAAAGGGGGGAAAGTGAGTTTGGCTGCAAAGAGAGCAGGGACCCCTCTCTCTCTCTCTCTCTCTCTCTCTCTCTCTCTCTCTCTCTCGATGCCACACAGCTTTCTGTGATCGTCACCTGGGTCGACTTTCTCCCCAGGCGCTGACGAAACATGACGAAAGTGACGTGTCCTTGAGCCTGTCGAGGCCGGAGCCGTGTAACAGAGGCCGTGTTGGAGGTGACAGACTTTATATATCGCTGTGTTTTATTTTGACAGACAAACAAGCAGAGAGACAGGCAGGCAGGCAGACAGCTGCTGACCCAGCTGCAGATCAGAACAGGTGTGTCAGAGATGCCCGGGGGGGGGGGGCGGGAGCTGATTCTTATTAGACATGACAGGTTAAAACCCCACTTACCGTGTCAGGCTGCAGATCCACAGAGGGAGAGGTTGCCCATGGGTGAGATACACTTGGTCCTGTGAGTAGGTCAGCCTCCTCAGTCCAGACTTGACCGGTGGATCACATCCTCATGGGATTAATGCAAACGGGAGTGATACCGGCAGCAGCTTGTCTGCTCTCTGGTTCACTGAAGGTGTGTTCAGCTTCTGCAGCATCACCTCTCTCTGCTGTCTCTGGCTTCCTCCTCTAACAAGCCAGACTCTGTGTGTCGTCAAAATGAGCAGCTAGCGCCAGCAAAGTGATAAAAGTTCACCCCTTTAATGACCGTGTTCGTGTCTGCCTGCAAGGCTTTTCACACAACAATAATTTTAACCTCTTTGTGGCGCCAGGAAAAGACTGATTTCACCAACGTTATCAACGTACATCGTCTGAGGACGTTCAATATCGGTTGTGTTAAATTAAAAGAGCCCCTCTCCCTCCAACAAAGTCCCATTCAAAATGTTAAATTAAAAGAGCCCCTCTCCCTCCAACAAAGTCCCATTCAAAATGTTAAATTAAGAGCCCCTCTCCCTCCAACAAAGTCCCATTCAAAATGTTAAATTAAGAGCCCCTCTCCCTCCAACAAAGTCCCATTCAAAATGTTAAATTAAGAGCCCCTCTCCCTCCAAAAAAGTCCCATTCAAAATGTGAAATTGAAAGTGCCCGTCTCCCTCCAAAAAAGTCCCATTCAAAATGTGAAATTGAAAGTGCCCCTCTCCCTCCAAAAAAGTCCCATTCAAAATGTTAAATAAAAAGTGCATGTAGGGGGCGTGGTCTCAATAGCCCTGCAGTAAGCAGTGTGCTATGTGCATGTGATTGAGGAATAGCATATACATTCAACTGTACTTGAATGAAATCTGGTTGTTTTAGTCAGGATTATGCTAAAATATATTTTCCCCAACTATATTTAAGTTCCCTGTTAAGAGCCAACCTTCAATTTAGTAAATTCCTGGTTTATTCCCATAAATTCCTGTTTATTCCCGTTAATTCCCATGGAAAGTTTCCAACTTTGAAAATTCCTGGAATTTTGCAACCCTATACATGCCTGAGGATTTGTCTGACAGAACTGACTTGGCATTGCGCTGCACTCTCCTGCCTGTGTACTGTTATGTTATTTCTCCTTGGCAAAGTTCTACATAAACTATTTGAACTCAAGCCTCCAGAGTCTCCAGAGTCTCCAGAGTCTCCAGAGTCTCCAGAGTCTCCAGAGTCTCCAGAGTCTCCAGAGTCTCCAGAGTCTCCAGTTTGTTGCTGAATTCCACCACATTACTCCTCTCTTTATCCATGTTGTCTTTCTGGTCCTCTGAAAACCTCTGACCTGTTGACTCCAGGCCTGGAGCCAGTCCATGGGATATGTTAGAAACTTTAACCTTGTCTCACACACATACTGAAGGAGGCTTCCCCCCTCTTGTATTACTGGGTGCGATGCAGGAATGATGGATGACTGCACAACAGAAACAAGGCAGAGTGCTTGTGAGAGAAGGAGGAGGAGGAGGAGGAGGAGGAAGATTTTATGCCCAATTTAGGGCCCACTTGCCACCCCAATGATTGGAAGGTGTGGCCTGCTTTGAGCCTTGATTATTTTTCCAATAAACTTCAAGTTTGTGGCGTCGACATGACTATTTTACTGCTCTAAGTTAAAGCATCTTTTACCTAGAATTAGGGGTGCAACGGATCAATCAACTCACGGTTCGGATCGGATCACGGTTTTGAGTCACGGATCGGATCATTTTTCGGATCAGCAAAAAAAAAAAGAAAAAAAAAAAAAAAAAAGAAGACAAGACAAATATAACTTTGTCCTCCATTTATTTGTAAAACCCTTGTAAACTTTTGCCCATTAAATAAAAACAAGATTCAACTCAAAATGTACTGCTTGTGCAAAGCACCCCATCTGTGGGCCCAGTCCTGCCTCATTCACTGCATTTCATGGCATGGCAAGTGAAGGAGGAGAGGAACTTCAGAAGTTTCACTCCATTCTTCTTTCATTTGCTGATTTTCACCGTCCACTTTTTTCTTTGAGCTGCAAACTTGGAACACACCGTTTTCGTGCATTCTAGGGTCCTACAGCTGGCAAAGTGCCAATATGTGAACTGCTCCAGAAACGAAAGTGAAAGTTAAAAATTGCACTCGCAGCATTGGACTCTAAGTGACCCAGTAACAGGCTGTCTGCGTATCGTTGACATGGAGACAAGTCCCGGTAAACACACGGTGACCCGCCCAAAACACAGAGTGAAGGAATAACAGTTCGGGGGCCACAAATAGGCGGCCGGATGCGGCCCGCGGGCCTCGTATTGACGGCCTCTGGTCTAGTGGGTGCGCAACAGAGTTTCATAACGTGGCTTAATCACATTCAGCATTCACTGTATTTCACAGGGAAACCAAAATGCTCCCATACATGTGACTTAAAGGTGACATATCACGCTTTTTTCATCAATATATATTGGTCTAAGAGGTCCCCAAAACATGCCTTTAAAGTTTATGCTCAAAAAAACACTTTGAAATCAGATTTTGGTCTGCCTGAAAAGTCCTCTTCTTCATTCCTCATCAGAACACTCTGTTTTCCCTCTGACCACGCCCCCTCCGGAAGTGGATGTGCCTCGGCTCTCCAGCACGTTGATCTAATGTTTACATGTTGGCTGAATATACACGGCTGCTCAGAGATCGCGTTACTTCAACCCTCTGAATCTGATCCTGATGGAGAGGCGCCTGTGGCAGGACCTTTCTGAACGATTGGTCATAGATTTAGTGTTTCTTGTTGTTTTATTTATCAGTATGTAGACGTGTGTCTTGGTACACAGCTACGAACATGTAGCTATGTGGCTATGCTAACTAGCGCTAGCACTTATCCATGATAAATAAAAATCCACTAGATCTTCAAATCTGCAGACGTGGGGATTAAAACCGACCTCTGCCAGAAAAGCAGCGGGACCTTTTCTGAAGGATTGGTCACAGATTCTGTGTTTCTTGTTGTTTTATTTGTCAGTGTGTAGATGTGTGTCTTGCTACACAGCTACAGCTACGACATGTAGCTATGCTAACTAGCGCTAGCACTTATCCATGATAAATAAAAATCATCCACTAGATCTTCAAATCTGCAGACGTGGGGAGTAAAACCGACCTCTGTGTTTATTAAGACAGCCTACAACTAGCATGCCTCCCTCCTAAGCTCCTTGTTAGCACACATGTGTGCAGGGAATGAAAAACGGAGGAGGGGATTCAGTATTATTTTATACAGTCTATGGGCTGAACAAGCTCCGAGCTCTGACTCCGTGACAGACCGGATATTGTTGTTACGTAACAAAAACACTGAAGTCTGAAACGGCTCGTTTCACACACATTTACAGAAAGGTGTAGAAATCAGAACAGGGGCAGAATGGATTTTTTTCATTCTCGGGGGGTTTGTAGACAGGGACACATATTTCAGGTAGAGAACCATTAAAAAGTCCATTTTGCATGATATGTCACCTTTAAGAGATGCAGGAGGGTTTTTCAAGTTCCTCTGCTCCTTCACTTGCCGTGACTACCGCTGTGCTTGACGAGTGAGAGTGGATTGAACATGCGGTCATCACGTGAACACGCGCAACTTTTTTCATCAACCGATCCGCGGACCACGTCCGTGCCGAACCGTGGCGAGGCATCCGTACGGATCACGGATCAACGATGATCCGTTGCACCACTACCTAGAATCCTAAATATCAAACATTTTTCATATTTATGATTCCAGATCGGACTGCTTCTGTAAGATTACTTACAAAAAGACTGTGAAATTTCACCAATCAGATGTTGTGCTCTTTTTAAAGCTCACAAACATGGCAGCAAATGTAAACAAAGCTGTGTCTAGAGCCAAGTGACATATTGATGAACGAGAGGAGCAGTTTGTGGAATTATCTGTCCATTTTCTTTTCATCATTCATCGAGTTTTTTTCAGAGCAAAACAGAACACGCGACAGGAGAGGGAGCTGATGACATCAATCGTCCTCCATGTTTGTTTGTCCGAAGTCACGTTTGATCAGGCGAGCGTCTGTGAGATCTCGTGTCTGTGAAATCGTTACCACGAACTTGAAGTATGTGGTCTAGCTGTCTTAAGTGTCTGTGTGTTCAGAGGAGTGTTATGTTAAAAACTGGTTACATCAGGAAACTAAGAACAGAAATGACTTCATCTTAAAACTTGCAAAAAGCAAGTTAACATCAATCAATCTTTATTTGTGTAGCGCCAAATCACAACAAACATTATCTGAAGACGCTTTTACAAACAGAGCAGGTCTAGACCACTCTATGTTAAAGGTGACATATCACGCTTTTTTCATCAATATATATTGGTCTAAGAGGTCCCCAAAACATGTCTTTAAAGTTTATTGCTCAAAAAAACACTTTGAAATCAGATTTTGGTCTGCCTGAAAAACCCTCTTTTTCAGTCCTCCTCAGAACACTCTGTTTTCTCTCTGGAAGTGGATGTGTCCTCAGCTCTCCAGCACGTTGATCTAATGTTTACATGTTGGCTGAATATACACGGCTGCTCAGAGATCGCGTTACTTCAACCCTCTGAATCTGATCCTGAATCTGATCCTGACGGAGAGGCGCCTGCAGCAGGACCTTTCTGAAGGATTGGTCACAGATTTAGTGTTTCTTGTTGTTTTATTTATCAGTATGTCGACGTGTGTCTTGGTACACAGCTACGAACATGTAGCTATGTGGCTATGCTAACTAGCGCTAGCACTTATCCATGATAAATAAAAATCATCCACTAGATCTTCAAATCTGCAGACGTGGGGAGTCAAACCGACCTTTGCCAGAAAGGCAGCGGGACCTTTTCTGAAGGATTGGTCACAGATTCTGTGTTTCTTGTTGTTTTATTTGTCAGTATGTAGACGTGTGTCTTGGTCATAGACTGTATAAAATATGGACGTAGTATCCGTGACGTCACCCATCTGTTCCTGACAGCTGTTTTGAAGCAAATCGACGGCAGCAGCCATATTGGTAATGCGGAACTCAACTAGGCAGAGTGTGACGTAGTGTGAGTCTCTTAGCCAATGGCTGTGTGTTCCCGACCGGGAGTCACGTCAGTCATGTCCTTATTTGGGCAAAACTCGTAATCTTAATATCTTCTGAACCGTCACGTTAGAAAAAAATTCACCCCCCGTACAGTGTGTGCCATTAGAGAGATTAGCGTTGTAGGGCCAAGCCGTTTTTTGAACCAGGCTGTAAACATGTTTATTAATGCTAAAAAGATCGTCTTTTTCCCATTCATATCTATGTGGTTTCCGGTGTTTCTGCAGCCAGCCTCAAGCGGATTTTCGATGTATTGCAGTTTATATCACTTCCGCATTGGCTTCATCGTTTGAGACCGGAGTTTGCCGCTTGGTCTTGGTACACAGCTACAGCTACGAACATGTAGCTATGTAGCTATGCTAACTAGCGCTAGCACTTATCCATGATAAGTAAAAATCATCCACTAGATCTTCAAATCTGCAGACGTGGGGAGTCAAACCGACCTTTGTGTTTATTAAGACAGCCTACAACTAGCATGCCTCCCTCCTAAGCTCCTTGTTAGCACACATGTGTGCAGGTAATGAAAAATGGAGGAGGGGTTGAGTTGTATTTTATACAGTCTATGGGCTGAACAAGCTCCGAGCTCTGACTCCGTGACAGACCGGATATTGTTGTTACGTAACAAAAACACGGAAGTCTGAAACGGCTCGTTTCAGCACAAATTTACAGAAAGGTGGAGAAATCAGAACAGGGGCAGAATGGATTCTTTTTCATTCTCGGGGGGTTTGTAGACAGGGACACATATTTCAGGTAGAGAACCATTAAAAAGTCAATTTTGCATGATATGTCACCTTTAAATTATGAACAGAGACCCAGCTTATGAACAGAGAACCTAGTTACAGTGGCGAGGAAAAACTTCCTTTAACAGGCAGAAACCTGGAGCAGGACCAGACTCATGTTAGACACACATCTGCCTCGACCAAGTAGGGTCTGGAAAGAGGGATAGAGGAGAATAAGAGAGAGAGGGAGAGGTGATAGTGATGAGACGAGTAGTAGCAGCTGTTGCCGCTGGAGTCCAGCACGTCCGTATCAGCTGGAGTCTGGAACGTCCACAGCAGGAGGAGGAACCTACGAGACAAGGGAGCTCAGGGACTCCAGAAAGGTCTATGGTTACATGAACTCTCAGTCACATAAATTCTGCACAAACACCTTGTAAGAAGTACTCGTGCATCAGCAGGTGGTGCTCTGGGATAAGTCAGGGGATCACTAAGATTCATCTGTGAATCAACATCAACATATTTGTTGTATTTTGATGATTGGAGGATTTGGAGCACTGACTGAGAACGGCTGATAAACCAAAGCATTTCAGTACTTTTGAGCCACCCATGTGAGGTTAAAGGAAAGGAATACACCTTTAAATCTAATGAAGAATGAAACAGATCTATAGTTTTTGTTGGGAGGAAGACATTTAAAGGATATATATTTCCCTGAAAGTCAAAGCGGACGCCGTCCAGGTCACGTTTCTTTAACCTCTTTGGTGCCAGCAGCTCTCAGAAGCCGTCTGTGTTTTTAGGCTGTGACATTTGTGAAGGTCACGGTAAGCTGAGACGAGACCTGTGGTTTCAGAAACATGAGAAACAAACAGGCAAAGAAGAGGTGACCTCTTCGCGAGTTCACCTGCTGAGCATGAAAGAAGCTAAAGGCATGGCTCTTTTGTCATCTCGACCACAACTTGAATGAAATGTTAAACCCTGACTACTAAATGATTCATATTTAAATCAGATGAATCCAACAAATGTGCAACTTCCTGTTTGACTTGGTGCTTTCAAAATAAAAGCACGGAGAGCTTATTGACTTTGGATCATGAGATGTCATTAAAACACTGACCTTTCAAATGTTTAAAAGCCTCATCCTCACATTGCTTCAAAAAACTCCTCACAACTTAAACACCAAATACTCTGAGGGTCTCTGATGGAATAACAGCGCTTTGCTTTGACTCTTTAGGGTGATAAGAGTGGGTATAAGCCTCAATGCAGTGACACACCTGGACAGGAGAGCTTGTTTTTAGTCATTTCATTACTGAAGACACAAGAAGAGGTGTGTGTGCTCGACATCTATCATCCCTAATCACATCGGCCGTCACGGCACACCCACCATCCGTCTGACGGATCAGAGATGGTGACGAGAGGATTGTTCCCAGAAGACTCTTGAGCTCAGGTTTCTGGACATTTTGTCTTCCTCGCGAAGAGGCGAGGAGCGACAGACTGGATGAGTTAAATCAGTCTCAGAGGAAGTGCTTCGCTCGAGTGAGATTTAAAGTCACACATTCACAAAACTCCTGAAAACTTCCCTGATTTTGTTTCTGCATTCAACAGCCGAACATCCGCCCCGTTTCCCAGACAGTCACATATTGTGTCACAATTCCCCAAAGCGAAACTTTCCTTTCTTCCTCGTCTTCTGTTCCTCTTCTCCCATATTTCTTTTCATGTCTCACCTCCACTTTCTCCTCAGAGGGATGAAGCAGCCATTTGCAGTGCCCTCACGCCAAAGCTAGAGCTTCCTGCCAAAGTCTGTCACCCCAACGCCACCGGCACAAATCACTGAGTGCTTCTGTGTGTGTGTCTCTATATCTATTTCAGGTGCATAAGAACCATTATGTAATATTTTTGTCTTTATTATGTCTGTAGATGTTTAAAAATGTCTACAAAAATAAGAGCCAGCTGAGGGAGGAAGGAATAAATTACTGATTTTGTAGATTTAGACCTTTTAGAGAGGGATGCTGTTCCTGGATTTACAGAAGTATCTTAAAGTTTTAATATTATTCAGGATCCTTCTCCATCATGTTGTCACACTGAAGCCTGTAGTTTGTTCTTCTGCATTGACTCTACGCCGACGTGAACACTACATACTTGTGCATAGGAGTGTCAGCGTCGCTCTGCAATACTCCTCCCAAACTCTAGTGGGCAGTGTCAGGTCCCACTCCAGTCTCTGCTTGTTTATGCACAGGAATCCATGGTTAGTCTAGCTCCAGATTTAATGTAGACTCTTGCAAAGCAAACTGGAAACAATAGACAGGAACACTGAGCTAAAATCCCACAATATATGCTGCTCAGGTGGATTCCTTTAACGTGACGAACTAAGACCACCTATCAGCCATAAACTAGCATTATGCAGAACACAAACATAAGAAATGTAACAAATATTTATCACTTCTTTAAGATGAACTTGCATATAATGAGAAAGTACTGACAGGCAATGCTTACGATGGGGAAAATCAAGGGTTGCAACAGATAGCTGAAATTTGCTGGGTGCCCACTGTGATCCTACATCGTGGCACTATGCTGCAACATCTTGAACTGCTTGCAGGGCAGAACAGGAGCCTATCATGTTGGAGTTGGATCTGACAAATGTGCAGCCGCAGTTGATCATCCTGCAGTTATTGCAAAGATGGAAAGAGAAGAGACACCAGAGGAGATGTCATGCTACCAAGTGGACCAATCACAGGGCTTTCATTTACATGTGTAGTTACATTTTTGAGGAGGATATTTTTTGCCTTTTTTTGCCTTTATTTGATAGGACAGCTGAAGAGAGGCAGGAAATGTGGGGAGTAGAGAGCGGGGGAGGACATGCAGGAAATGGTCGACTGGACGGGAATCGAACCAGCGACCCCTGCGACGAGGACTGTAGCCTCTGTACGTGGGGTGCTTAGACTGCTAGGACTCCAGCCCCCCTATCTCAGCGTATTTTGTTGAAGTTGGACCCGATAAAGAGAGCAAAGAATGAAAGAGAGACGCTAGAGGGTTTGTTTCTGCATCGTTACAGCGTTTAGTTACATTTTTGAGGAGGTGCACGTCAGGCTACGTGCAAAGAGTTGATGCAGAAGTATAAATCATGCTTTAGCGTACTATCTCAGGGTATTTTTAAAGTTAGATATTTTTTGCCTTTTATTGGATAGGACAGCTGAAGAGAGGCAGGAAATGTGGGGAGTAGAGAGTGGGGGACGACATGCAGGAGATGGTCGACCGGCCAGGAATCGAACGGGCGACCTCTGCAACGAGGACCGTAGCCTCTATATGTGGGGCACTTAGACCACTAGGCCACCAGCGCCCCCTGCTGCAACATATTGAACTGCTTGCAGGGCAGAACAGGAGCCTATCATGTTGGAGTTGGATCTGACAAATGTGCAGCCGCAGTTGATCATACTGCAGTTATTGCAAAGATGGAAAGAGAAGAGACACCAGAGGAGATGTCATGTACAGCGATGCTACCAAGCGGACGAATCACAGGGCTTTCATTTACATGTGTAGTTACATTTTTGAGGAGGAGGCTATATGCAAAGAGTCAATGCCGAAGTACAAACTAGGCTGTAGCGTAGCCTCTGCAAAATAAAGTCATTTTGCACATACTTAGATTTGGCTCATTTGCCAGGATCAATGATAATTGTTTATATGTGACATAGGACAGCTGAAGAGAGACAGGAAATGTGGGGAGTAGAGAGTGGGGGAAGACATGCAGGGGATGGTCGACCGGCCAGGAATCGAACGGGTGACCTCTGCAACGAGGACTGTAGCCTCTATATGTGGGGCGCTTAGACCACTAGGCCACCAGCGCCCCAATCATAGCACTTAATAAAAAAAAAATCCACAAATGTCCTCCTCACATCTCTTAATCTCATCTGAAACAACCCTGATATATCACCAAGCTACCTTGGAGAGACGTTCTCTTTGTTTCCACTCGGTGTAATGAGTCTAAAAGTCCCTCTGATGAACACCCACTATCTTCCATTGAGAGAATGTTGAATTAGCCGGAGTTGCCACGTTGCTTTCGACCTTCATCCACCCCGCACGTTTCCCCTGAAACGTTCCTGACAAACCTTAAAAGTGTTGGATGATTCGCTGACAGCTTTGTGTGAGTGTCAGCCGGAGAGAGGGAGATTTTTTACACAGGTGGGGAGAGTAAAACGTCCCCCGTCCTGTCTCCCTGCGTCTCTGTCTCTCCGTCTGTGGCTGTCTCTCTGTTGGGTTGTATTAGTGCCAACATCACTCAGTTTGTTTTGCTGGCTCGGCGACGTCACTCCGCTGCCAGCTGCACTTCTGACTGGAGAGTGCACATCATTCATTTTAATATTTATACTCCGTCTCCCTCTCTCCTTCCACCTCTCCTGTCCATTCAGCCATCAGTCCTCTCCTCTCTCCTTCTTTTTTTATTTCCCTCCCTCCCTTCTCTCCTTCACTTTCGGATCCTTCCTTTTTACCTCACATTCGCCCCTCATTCGTCCTCTCCTCTTTCCCTCTTCTCCCCTCACACACCTGTCTCTGTGAACAGTCCGTCTGCTCCTCTCTCTCTTTCATATCAGACTGAGAATTAGTTTGTACTGATTAATTTATGTGACTGTGAAGCAGAGTGATGATGGGTTTTTCCCCTCAGGGTTTTAAAAAAAGGGATTTTTTTTTTTCAAGGTTAAACAACTTTGGCATTTTTTTTGTACTTTTTTGTACAATTTGGCTGTATCATCCCAAATAAGTAAAAGTCACAGATTAAAGTCCAGTTTACTCCTCATGTGGAAGAAAACACCTTTCTCCAGAGACCACCTCACGTTGGGGTGTGGAGCATGTTGGGATTTGGTGCAGTCATAAAGTGTGCTGCAGAGGGGATGTGGATTTTCATTCGTTTTGGACACATGAACCAACCAATGCATGCACCACATGGCTTCCTGTGTCTCACCACTAGGTGGCACACTAACAGAAATGCAGATTAGTGTGTAGTGTAGATATAAGATGAGGGTGACCTTCTTAAAACATGTAAGGTTGGAATTAGCTTTGAGTTGCAGCCGCTTGCTGTCTCATGGAAAGACATCAGATTTGGCGAGCTGCTGCGGCACTCCCCTTTCTTTTTTTTTAATACTGTTTCAATAACTTTTCTCCTTTTAAGGTCTTTTCTATAAATAGACAAAGTTTCAAGTAGATCTGATGAAAGCCCTACAAATACCCCTTTTTCGCCCGAGGCAGTTTCAGGGCCAGTTTGGAACCGGTGCTCAATTGAGAACCAGCTTTTCGTGTTTCGACTGCAAGTGAACTGGCTTCTGGACGGGAAAACCGGTTCCAGAGCCGCTCCAACTCTTTGCTGGTCTAGAACCACAAACAGCTTATGTCCGGGGCGACGGGCGGGGTTGCTGTGGTCAAAAACACAACCCAAACGTGTTTCCACCATTGTCATGCAGCGAAAAAATAAGAGACTAATGGATTCCAAGGCAAAGCTGTGGATGGCCGAGGAGACAAGCCGTTGTGTCCGCCATTGTTGTTGTTGAGGCAAAGTTCTTATATATAGTGTATAGTCCTCCTCCCAGAGGTCGTTGGTTCGACTCCCGGCTGCGACAATTTGCTGCATGTCTTCCCCCACTCTCTGCTCCCCACATTTCCTGTCTCTCTAAAGCTGTCCTGTCAATAAAAGGCAAAAATGCCCCCCCAAAAAAATAAAGTAAAATAAAAAAATACTCTGTTTTGGACTTTTAATCCAAAATAGCGGACTTCCTGTTGGGCTGACAGAATGGGTCCAAGAGGCTTTTTTGTGGCTCTTAGTATGAAGAATAATCCTACCAAATTTCACAACTGTAGGTTGAACGCAGGGGCTGAATTTTTCAAATGCTGTAGGGTGCCATTGAGCCATGTTGCCAGACCATACTGCAGTTTTTTTTCATAATTCTCGGCCTGAATATAACGCAAACAGAAGCACCATTGTCATTCCACCATTGTCATGCAGCGAAAAAATAAGAGACTAATGGATTCCAAGGCAAAGCCGCGGACGGCCGAGGAGACAAGCCGCCGTTGTCCGCCATTGTTGTTGTTGAGGCAAAGTTCTTATATATAGTGTATAGTCCTCCTCGCAGAGGTCGTTGGTGGCGACTCCCGGCTGCGACAATTTGCTGCATGTCTTCCCCCACTCTCTGCTCCCCACATTTCCTGTCTCTCTAAAGCTGTCCTGTCAATAAAAGGCAAAAATGCCCCCCCAAAAAATAAAGTAAAATAAAAAAATACTCTGTTTTGGACTTTTAATCCAAAATAGCGGACTTCCTGTTGGGCTGACAGAATGGGTCCAAGAGGCTTTTTTGTGGCTCTTAGTATGAAGAATAATCGTACCAAATTTCACAACTGTAGGTTGAACACAGGGGCTGAATTTTTCAAATGCTGTAGGGTGCCATTGAGCCATGTTGCCAAGGTTGTGCTGAATGAGCTATTGAGACACAACCATGTTTCTAACCAGGCTGTAAATGTGTTTAATTCTGCTGTAAAGATTCACATTATTATGGGAAATAATGGGGTCTCCTTGGCTTTTGGAGCCAGCCTCTAGTGGACTTTTGTGGAACTGCAGTCTGCTTCTCTGCATTGCCTTGATTTATCAACACTGGAGGTTTCTCCAAATCACAGAAAACTTTCAACAGAGACTCTCTGCTATCTGTTAACATAGATCTCTCACAGTCAAACCTCATGTGTGTTCTTTAATGAAGTGGTACTGAGAAACGAAACGAGCTGCCAGCCCTCATTTACATCTCCACACCTCCCATAGCACTGACCTCTGTCACCCCCTCAGAGCATGTTTGACCCCTCCCCTCTCTGGCTGCAGAAACAGACAACTCCTCTGCAAAACACAAGATTTTGGAGGGTTTTTTGCAGCATGGAATAACAGCTCCAAATAGCAATCTTGGAAAACTTAGAGGACTTGTGTTCTTGAAATGAGAGACACAGAAAGCCTTTATTAAGACCAGTAAAGAATACATCTTACAGTCCACCCTGCATTTGTTAGAAATGGGAATATTTAGCGATATCTAGCGGCCAAATTCTAGACGAATTCTTGATGAACGGATGGTGGCCTTAGAGGACAAGCAGCTCCTGTGATGCAGATAGGTAGATAGGTAGATAGGTAGATAGGTAGATAGATAGATAGATAGATAGATAGATAGAGGTCTTTTCCATAAACGGACCAAGTTTCAAGTAGATCTGATGAAAGCCCTTCAAAGAGTTCTCAAGAGTCTGACCCCTGGAAATGGCCAAAGTGACGGTCCAGTTGATGAAGGGATGGTGGACTTCGAGGACAAGAAGCTCCTGTGATACATGAAAAATATGATCCTCTGTATGTTTGGTTTTAACCAACAAAACATCTCAGTACAAGAAAACACTTCAGATTAGCAACTTTTCATCTGAGAGAGGATCAATTCAAAAGACTGAGAGTGGTTTAAGATTGACAGAGACAGACAGACAGACAGACAGACAGACAGACAGACAGACAGACAGACAGACAGACAGACAGACAGACAGACTAAAGTGGCTCAGTGGGTGGAGTCGATTGTCTATCAATCAGAAGGTTGGCAGTTTGAACCCAGCTCCTGTTTCATAGAAAGACATCAGATTTGGCGAGCTGCTGTGGCACTCCCAGTTCTTCATTTGTATATAGTTTCAATAACTTTTCTCCTTTTATGGTCTTTTCTATAAACAGACCAAGTTTCAAGTAGATCTGATGAAAGCCCTTCAAGGAGGTCTTAAGAGTCTGACCCCTGGAAATGGCCAAAAATACTCTGTTTTTGAAGGTCCTGTTGATGAAGGGATGGTGGCCTTCAGGGACAAGAAGCTCCTGTGATGCATGAAAAATATGATCCTCTAGGTGTTTAGTTTTTACCAACAAAACATCTCAGTACAAGAAAACACTTCAGATTAGCAACTTTAGAGAGGATCAAATCAAAAGACTGACCTGATTGATTGATTGATTGATTGATTGATTGATTGATTGATTGTTGGACTAAAGTGGCTCAGTGGGTAGAGTCGGTCGTCTATCAATCGGAAGGTTGGCGGTTTGATCCCAGCTCCGGCAGTCACATGCCGAAGTGTCCTTGAGCAGGACACTGAACCCCAAATTGCTCCCGCTGATGCATTGAGTGAATGGGTGTGAAAGGGTGAATGTGACGAGTCGTGTAAAAGAGCTTTAAGTGTTCAGAAAGACTGGAAAAGCGCTTTATAAGTACAAGTCCATTTACCATTTTTAAAGTGGTTACTAAGTAAATATAGGAATAAACCAAGAGAGGATCATTCAGGGAGACAAT
>NW_023260141.1:0-29756 GCF_009762535.1 Notolabrus celidotus
CTTATCAGACCCTCGGTCTGTGGCGCTGAGGCCAGTTTAGAAAGTACAAAGACTCGTAAAGGTTAATGGGATTCCTCAATCCCCAAATAAAAAACACCTTTCTCAAGAAAAGGGAGAGAGATGTGAGTTATGGTGACTCTGTTTGTTTGCAGGAGAAGAAGGAGAGGAAGGAGAGGAAGGACAGGAAGGAGAGGAAGGAGAGGAAGGAGAGTCTTAAGCATACCAAAAATAGTAAATCTGCAGCCTCTGGACATTTTTATTTCCTGTTTCACTGACAAGACCACGCCCCCTGAAGAACATAAACAAAACCACATCCTGTAACATCAAAAACTGAACCATGCAGTAGTTCAGTTTAAATAATTCAATGGAAGTGAGTTAAAGGGTCGAGGTAAGGAGGGATGAGTAGGGGTCGAGGTAAGGAGGGATGAGTAGGGGTCGAGGTAAGGAGGGATGAGTAGAGGTCGAGGTAGGGATGGATGAGTAGGGGTTGAGGTAAGGAAGGACGAGTAGGGGTCGAGGTAAGGAGGGATGAGTAGGGGTCGAGGTAGGGATGGATGAGTAGGGGTCGAGGTAGGGATGGATGAGTAGGGGTCGAGGTAGGGATGGATGAGTAGGGGTCGAGGTAAGGAGGGATGAGTAGGGGTCGAGGTAGGGATGGATGAGTAGGGGTCGAGGTAGGGAGGTATGAGTAGGGGTCGAGGTAAGGAGAGATGAGCAGGGGTTGAGGTAGGGAGGGATGAGTAAGGGTCGAGGTAGGGAGGGATGAGTAGGGGTCGAGGTAGGGAGGAATGAATAGGGGTCGAGGTAAGGAGGGATGGAAGGGGTCCAGGTAGGGATGGATGAGTAGGGGCCGAGGTAAAGAGGGATGAGTAGGGGTTGCGGTAAGGAGGTATGAGTAGAGGTCGAGGTAAGGAGGGATGAGTAGAGGTCAAGGTAAGGAGGGATGAGTAGAGGTCGAGGTAAGGAGGGATGAGTAGAGGTTAAGGTAGGGAGGGATGAGTAGAGGTTAAGGTAAGGAGGGATGAGTAGAGGTCGAGGTAAGGAGGGATGAGTAGAGGTTAAGGTAGGGAGGGATGAGTAGAGGTTAAGGTAGGGAGGGATGAGTAGAGGTTGAGGTAAAGAAGGATGAGTAGAGGTTGAGGTAAGGAGGGATGAGTAGAGGTTGAGGTAAAGAAGGATGAGTAGAGGTTAAGGTAAGGAGGGATGAGTAGAGGTCGAGGTAAGGAGGGATGAGTAGAGGTTAAGGTAGGGAGGGATGAGTAGAGGTTGAGGTAAAGAAGGATGAGTAGAGGTTGAGGTAAGGAGGGATGAGTAGGCCTCGAGGTAAGGAGGTATGAGTCCTCCTGATAATGTTCCTCCTGCAGTCTCCCTGGAGACGTTTGGGGGACATATGTCCTTCTTTAAGTTTTAAAGGCAGTCATTAAACCCGGTGTGTATAAATAGCATGCTGGGTAAGTTTTAGTCGTATGCTGCTGCACAGAGTAAATGAAAGATCTCCATCCTCTGGGAGCTGATCAAACATGCACAGATGAGATATTTCTGAATGTGTCCGTCTCTTTAAAGATGAATGCATGATGTGTTTATGACTTTCCCCTCATGATACACAGCTGCTCTGATTAAAAGCATGTGCAGCACCAAAAAATCTCATATTAGCGTCTCCTGTCATCCATCACACGGCAGCTACATCCATCCACGTCCCTCTGGTCATCATCCACATCTCTGCAAAATAAAGTTTAGTGTATTTTATGTTATTTTCATTTGAATTCTTCACTCTGCAGTATTCAAATCTGGTGGAGATCCAGGCCGGGGTTAGAGGCAGCGCCCCGCCTCTGAGCATCTTGCAGGCTGGTGAAGATAGAGGTGAAGAAGAGAAAGGAAAACAGCTGTGAAAACGAGAGTACACTGTGTACGGCAGAAGTTTTCATTGGTCGGCCGGTCTATCCTTTTAAATCTGCTTTTAACTTCATTAAAAGAGGAGTCATTTATTTTTAGCCCTGGTTAGCATTATTGCCATTATGACCATTGTTTTAGCATCATTTGTAGTTTTATTCCAACTTATTTTATTTCATTTTATTTTTATTTTTCAGATATTTATCTATTTTATTTTACTGATCTTATTGTAGAGATTGTTTTGTAATGATTTTATTTTGTTTTTTCTGATATTTATCTGATGTTATTTTATTTGTTTTATTGTAATGATTTTAATGAAAAGGTTCTATTTTATTTTTCTGATATTTATCTGATTTTTTAAATTTATTTTATTGTCACAATTTTGTTTTATTGATTGTATTATACTGATTTTATTGTAATGATTTCATTTTATTGTAATGATTTTAATTTATCTCATTTTATTTTATTGATTTTATTGTCACAATTATACTTTATTGATTTATTATAATGATTTTATTGTAATTATTTTATTTCAGATTCATATTTGATATTCATCTGATGTTATTTTATTGGTTCTCTTGTAATGATTTTAATGAAAATGTTCTTTTTTATTCTGATATTTATCAAATTTTTGTATTAACTTGATTGTAACAATTTTATTTAATACATTTTATTATAATGATTTTTTTATTATTTTAATTGTAATGATTTTATTTTATTTTTCTGATATCTATCTGATTTTATTTTATTGATTTTATTGTATTTTTTTATTTTATTGGTTCTATTGTAATGATTTTTAATGAAATGGTTTTATTTTATTTTTCTGATATCTATCTGATTTTATTTTATTGATTTTATTGTCATTGTTTTATTTTATTGGTTCTATTGTAATGATTTTTAATGAAATGGTTTTATTTTATTTTTCTGATATTTTTTTTTTACTGATTTTATTGTCACAATTTTATTGTATTGATTTATTATAATGATTTTATTGTAATTATTTTATTCTTATTTCTAAGTATTTCATGTGACTTTCCTCTGTCTTGTTTTAGCCTCATGTCATTTTACCTATTGCTGTTTTGTCTCTGCACTTTGGGCTTCATGCTTAATTCATGAACAATACCATATAAATAAAAAATGAGTTGCATGTAAAAGCACGATGGGAACATGCTGCATGAAGAGGACCACACACACACCAATCAGCCATACTATTAAAACCACCTGTGCAATACAATCAAGGATCAACTTCTGTGTGTGGAAGTCTTTGAAGGAAACTTTACAGACACTTGTTGAAGCTCCATCCTGAGTTTACAGTGTGACCATCACCATGTCATCTACAACATCAGCACAACCACAACACACCATGCAAGAGCTCTGCACCAGGAGTCAGGCCCTGCACCAGGAGTCAGGCACTGCACCAGGAGTCAGACCCTGCTTCATCGTTGTGTTGTGCATGGAGTAGATGATTGCTTGATGGCGGGCAGGTGTGTTGATTTCAGATTCAGGGCAGGTGAGCAGAAAGTGTAGAGCATGGAGGGCGAGGGGGGAGGGGGGGATCAGAAACACACCAAGCACTCCACGTCCAAACTCTGAGAATAAGATATTTTGACTCTGCAGGAATCCTCTTTCTTTTAACGTTTAAATACAAATTAGTAAATGAGTGTTTATCCTCTGAACCTGCAGACTCTGAAGCTCCAGGCCTTGTCATGCTCCTGTTGAAGTGATGAGGATTCCCTGAGTGAGGTGAGGCAGCTGGACTCAGTGAAAATCCTACATTTCAGATGACCCAGTACTGCAGATTTGTACTTCCTTCGTCTTTCATGTCCTCCTTTTCACTTCATTCTCTGCAGATGAAAACACACACACACAAATACTCCACATGAATTCCTGCAGATGTTACTCTGCCTTAAAGCCTATAATTTAAGGAGAATTATTCTGTTTTGTCCATTAAGTGGCACGTTGCATCTCTCCCCAGCTTCAGATAATCGAGGTCGTTTAATAACAACCGCTTTCGTCTCTTTGTGGAGTTTATTTTGACAAACGGTGCGTCTCAGACGAGGAAACAGATGTGACCTTAACCAAGCGCTGGGCGGGTTTGTGGATTCGATTAGATTTAAATGGAAGAGTCATTCATGTTTATTCTGAAAGGAAGGGGGAAAAAAAACACAACAACTCGACTCATTTCAAGAAAACAAATCACATAAATGTATTTCATTGCTTCCAATTTATGAGCCGTTAACTCGGTGCTCCTTTAAAAACTGAGATAAAAACAATGCAGACGCGTCTAAATATGAAGAGTTCAATACAATCTGAAAACAGATATAGATTTAAGATGCACACGTGTGTTTGTTTAGGTGAGACACGTGCAGCAGAGCTTGATGTCGGCACCTGAAGAGCACACACACATAAAGTAATGCATTCAATGACTCTCAGTCCTTCATGCTGTCTGTATGTAATAAGTGTTTGTGTGTAAATGTGGAAGCATGTTGCATTCACAGGAGAACATAATCAACAAACCACTACAGTAAAATCCCAGCAGCACCTGAAGGACACACAAGGAAGTAAACTTGCCCGACATGTTGTTCAGTGTAATCCAGGTTGATTTACTTTGGGTTTAAGACACTGTGAGATACTATATCCTCACATGTGATTGGCCGCATGGCCGCCATACTGACCAATCAAAATCCGTCTCTCTGTCGATGCGAGCCGACTTTTCTGATTCACTATAAAGCATCGACACATCACTAAGGGTTAGGTTTAGGGTAAGGGTTAGGGTTAGGGTTAGGGTTAGGATTAGGGTTAGGGTTAGGATTAGGGTTAGGCTTAGGGTTAGGGTTAGGGTTAGGGTTAGGATTAGGGTTAGGGTTAGGATTAGGGTTAGGATTAGGGTTAGGGTTAGGATTAGGGTTAGGGTTAGGGTTAGGGTTAGGGTTAGGATTAGGGTTAGGGTTAGAGTTAGGGTTAGGGTTAGGGTTAGGGTTGGGATTAGGATTAGGGTTAGGGTTAGGGTTAGGGTTGGGATTAGGATTAGGGTTAGGGTTAGGGTTAGGGTTAGGATTAGGGCTAGGGTTAGGGTTAGGATTAGGGTTAGGATTAGGATTAGGATTAGGGTTAGGGTTAGGATTAGGATTAGGGTTAGGGTTAGGGTTAGGATTAGGGTTAGGGTTAGGGTTAGGATTAGGGTTAGGGTTAGGATTAGGGTTAGGGTTAGGATTAGGGTTAGGATTAGGGTTAGGGTTGGGGTTAGGATTAGGGTTAGGATTAGGGTTAGGGTTAGGGTTAGGGTTGGGATTAGGATTAGGGTTAGGGTTAGGGTTAGGGTTAGGGTTAGGATTAGGGTTAGGATTAGGGTTAGGATTAGGGTTGGGGTTGGGGTTAGGATTAGGGTTAGGATTAGGGTTAGGGTTAGGGTTAGGGTTAGCGTTGGGATTAGGATTAGGGTTAGGGTTAGGGTTAGTATTAGGGTTAGGGTTAGGATTAGGGTTAGGGTTAGGGTTAGGATTAGGGTTAGGATTAGGGTTAGGGTTAGGGTTAGGGTTAGGGTTAGGATTAGGGTTAGGATTAGGGTTAGGGTTAGGGTTAGGGTTAGGGTTAGGGTTGGGATTAGGATTAGGGTTAGGGTTAGGGTTAGGGTTAGGGTTAGGATTAGGGTTAGGGTTAGGGTTAGGGTTAGGATTAGGATTAGGGTTAGGGTTAGGGTTAGGATTAGGGTTAGGGTTAGGATTAGGGTTAGGGTTAGGGTTAGGGTTAGGATTAGGATTAGGGTTAGGGTTAGGATTAGGATTAGGTTAGGATTAGGGTTAGGGTTAGGATTAGGGTTAGGGTTGGGATAAGGATTAGGGTTTGGGTTAGGATTAGGGTTCGGGGGTTAGGGTTCTGTCTGCTTGAGTTTGGTTCTGGTTCTGGTTCTGTTTGCTTGAGTTCGGTTCTGGTTCTGTTTGCTTGAGTATGGTTCGGGTTCCTGTTCCGGTTCTGGTTCTGTTTGCTTGATTTTGGTTCTGGTTCTGTTTGCTTGAGTTTGGTTCTGTTTCTGGGTCTGTTTGCTTAAATCTGGTTCCGTTTCCGTTTCCGTTTCCGGTTCCGGTTCTGGTACTGTTTGCTTGAGTTCGGTTCTGGTTCTGTTTACTTGAGTCTGGTTCCGGTTCCGGTTCCGGTTCTGGTTCTTGTTCTGTTTGCTTGAGTCTGGTTCTGTTTCCGGTTCTGGTTCTGGTTCTGGTTCTGTTTGCTTGAGTTCGGTTCTGGTTCTGGTTCTGTTTGCTTGAGTTTGGTTCCGGTTCTGGTTCTGTTTGCTTGAGTTTGGTTCTGGTTCTGTTTGCTTAAGTTTGGTTCTGTTTCTGGTTCTGTTTGCTTGAGTTCGGTTCTGGTTCTGTTTGCTTGAGTTCGGTTCTGGTTCTGTTTGCTTAAGTTTGGTTCCGGTTCTGGTTCTGTTTGCTTAAGTTTGGTTCCGGTTCTGGTTCTGTTTGCTTGAGACTGGTTCTGGTTCTGTTTGCTTGAGTTTGGTTCTGGTTCTGTTTGCTTAACTTTGGTCCTGGTTCTGGTATGTGTTTATGTTTGCAGTTTTTGGTTAATGTTTATTGGGATTTTTTGGGGTTCTGACTCTTCTGGATAATTAAATATGCCCCGGGTCAAGTTGACCCTGGAACATTATTGCTGTCCCTGAGAAATGAACATCACAGGAGGGTTAAGTAATTTATTCGTCCCGGGGAGGGGGATTCAGTCATTACAGTTACTCTACACACAATAAGTTACACAAATACAAGAATAAACTCTGTATAAAAGAAATACATGAAGTCCCCGGATATCAGGAGGAGAGACAAACACAGAGAAAGAGTTAAAAAACAGAATCTGATCATCATTAATATTTAATGAGCTGAGCAGTGTGAGTCAGAATCCACACACTGACACTCAGAGCTGCAGAGAGGTGACCGCTTTCCTCCCCACTGTGAGGCCTCCAGAAGAGACCAATGAATATTTAAACATCTAATATATATCTCACACACACACACACACACACACACACACACACACACACACACATTATAAATTAATGGGTAAATTCTTGTTAGTGTGGTGACCCAAGTCAGCATCGATGTACTGTATCGTGTGTGTGTGTGTGTGTGTGTGTGTGTGTGTGTGTGTGTGTGTGTGTGTGTGTGTGTGAGACAGGTGACAGCTGAGGTCACTGCTCAGGATTTGATTTACGTTGTGTGCAGTAGTCATTTTATGGATTCGTGCACATGAACACACAGAGAGTGTATCATTTATTCAGAGTTTATGGGGTTTTAAATGCTTCTACATGGGAACATGTATACTTCATGAAAAACAGATTTTATAACACCTCTGCAGAACACGAAGCACCGCTGTGCACGTGCAGAACAACACATTTAGAAAACTAGATTTATTGACTTTACTTATTCATCATGAATCAGGGTCTGCTGTACTTTGTCTGTTTTTCTCATGTTTTTAAATCATGCATGTTAAAGCTGAGTTCAAATGTCTTCACATCTGCAGCATCAGAGTTTACAGAGACACAGACAACATGATATCACATGTGGAAGATGTGGGTAGTATGATGATAAGGATGGGCTTTATATACACACACATAAACACACACTCACTAAGTGACACCCGTGCTGGGTGTCAGAGGGTGAGCTATCTCTCCCTCGTCCTCTACGCTCAGCTGCAAACAGGATAAACACGGACTTACCCACAATCCTCAGAGGAACCGGACGACCTTTCCTAACTTTACTGCTGAGCGTCTGGGCTTTGTGTGTGTGTGTGTGTGTGTGTGTGTGTGTGTGTGTGTGTGTGTTTATGGTTGTTTGTTCTGCATGTGCAAATTAAAGTTGAAGTGCATGACATTATTAGTTGTAACGGGCTAATTGACCTCAAGAAGGATGTTGTTTTTGAATCATGTGACTTTATAAGGTGCATTTCCACCAAGAGCTCCGGGGTCTTTTAGCCCCCTGAACTACTTCCCCCTGATCTAAAAGGTTCCTGGTCCCCCATTGTTGTCTGCGTTTCGACCGCGGGCTGAAGTCCCGGGTAGATTGTGTAAATCAGGCCAGTGACGTATGGAGGAAAAAAAGTAAACGCACTACACCACCAGACCAGTAGAGGGCAGTAACACAAAGAGGAACGCCATTCATCACAGATGACACCATAGAAGCAGACGGACAGGCAGGTATCATTCTGAGCAACACAACAGTTAGCCTGTTAGCATGAAGAGACTCAGCTGGCACTGTTTAAGATGGTGCTATATTTCATCACAGATGGAAAAAACAATGACTGTGAATGGTTTTTGAAAAAACTCGAAAAAAAAAAAATTCACAAAAAGAAATTTTGACAAAAAAAATTTAACAAAAAAAATTTGACCCAAAACAAATTTGACCAAAAAAAATTTGACCAAAAAATGGAAAAAAAAATGAAATTTTTTTTTGGGAAAAAAAACATTTTGAAAAAAAAAGAATTAAAAAAAAAACTTTAAAAAAAAAAATATATTTGAAAAAAAAAAATTTGACAGAAAGAAATGGACTAAAAAGTTTACCCGGAGCCTGTCGAAAATATTTATTTTCCTCAAATTTGAAATTGTGCTCCAAAAGCAGAGAAACCTGAAAAAAGGTGAAAAATGTGTGCCTGCGGTTAAAAACATGGAAAAAGCAAAGAATGAATCAACACCAGTAGAGGGCAGTAACACAAAGAGGAACACCATTCATCACAGATGACACCATAGAAGCAGACGGACAGGCAGGTATCATTATGAGCAACACAACAGTTAGCCTGTTAGCATGAAGAGACTCAGCTGGTCTGTTTAGATGGTGCTATATTTCATCACAGATGGATTCACTGAATCAACACGTGAGAGGAGATAAGCGCGAGTAGCAAAGACGTTTCAACACGGCTTTAAAATCCTTTTGAACTCAAAAAGCCGTGATCGCAGAGATCGCCGGTGTTTTGGTTTAAACGGTGACCCTGTTAACTGGAGACTCTCAGCCGGATGCATCCCTCATAAACGTCTTTAATATCTGATGAGGATATTTTGAAATCTTAATAAAAACTAAACTAGTTTGCATTCCCAGGAACTCCCTCTGTGTTTCAACAGCTGTGTAAACTCCACAAACACTGACACGTTCAGCTGAAGGTCTCCAGTTTACAGGGTCACTTTTAAAACCGGAACACCGGGAGGAGAGACGCATTCACGGTGGGCTGAGAGAAGACTACTGTTACAAGCTGCTAAATCAAGAGAATCACAGCTTCTTCTTTTGAAAAGTACACACACATACAAAAAAGATAGAACAAATAAAAACTAATGAAAGAAAGAGAAATCAAGAGAATCACAGATGTGTGTGATGTTATTGTGGACGGAGGGAGGAATAAAAACACTGAGGTTAATCTACCAATCAGACACTGGTTGTCAAACTGGAGAGTGTTGAGTTAGCGCCCCCTACAGGCCTGGATCATGTTGCAGCCATCTCTGTTCTGCATGTTGATTTTAAATGTGCATGGTTGAACATCCACAGCACATTCCTCCTCCTGTGATCGGTCAGGCTCTTGCAGATCGTCTGCTCTTGTAAGTCATCGAAGTTTCAAGTCTTTAAAAGAAGGAAGGTTTAAAGATGTCAGATAGGATGTGGTGCTCTGTTGGTAAAGGTCCTCAGAAGAATACAAACATTGTGTTGATGACGGTTCTCTCCAGGTTTAGGATGTGATGAGGATCTCTCGGACGGGACGGGACAATCACAGCAGAGTAATGATTGATCCTGACCCGGTGTGTGGGTCTACATGTTTATGTGTGTGTGTGTGTGTGTGTCCTGCCAACCTTGAGCTGAGGGATGACTCTATAATCGTCACTCTGCTCTGCACTCATCTACCCTGCAAGAATTACTTATTACACACACACACACACACACACACACAAACACACATTTCCATTTTGACTGAATAACGCAAAGACCTGCTTATAACTCACAGACTGATGGATAGCAAGACACACACACACACACACACACACACATGCAGGTACTGACAATCAGTGTTATCTGACTGACTGCAGTATAGGTCATAAGCCCCGCCTCCTCCATGGTAACAGACGGGACATGAGTCGGACTCTAAAATCCAAACACAGGTCAAATGAAAGTTTGTCAAACACGGTTTCTGTCATCATAGTTAGTTCTTATCACGCTGATTTATGTCTCAGTGTTCATGTTTCTGTTGACTTTGAATTATTACTGATGATATAAAAAGAGGAACAAAGCAGGATCAGTTTAGACTCTTCTTCAGAATGTTGACTTTTCTCTCAGAATTCTGACATCAGAGACAGAATTCTAGAATGTCGTCTGTGATCTTAAAGGTGACATATCCTGCTCTTCTTCATCAACATATATTTGTCTAAGATGTCCCCAAAACATGTCTTTAAAGTTTATTGCTCATAAAAACACTTTGAAATCAGATTCTGGTCTGCCTGTAAACCCCTCTTTTCAGCCCTGCTCAGAACAGGCTGTTTTCTGTGTCTGTGCCTTTAAATGAGAATGAGCTCTCTGACCACGCCCCTTCAGGAAGTGGGTGTGGCCTCCTCGGCTGTCCGGCGCGTTGATCTAATGTTTACATGTTGGCTGAATATACACGGCTGCTCACAGACCCGCGTTACTTCAACCCTCTGAATCTGATCCAGAATCTGATCCTGACGGAGAGGTGCCTGCAGCAGGACCTTTCTGAACCATTGGTCACAGATTTAGTGTTTCTTGTTGTTTTATTTGTCAGCATGTCGACGTGTGTCTTGGTACACAGCTACAGGTACAGCTACAGGTACAGCTACAGGTACAGCTACAGGTACAGCTACAGGTACAGCTACAGCTACAGCTACAGCTACAGCTACAGCTACAGCTACAGCTACAGGTACAGCTACAGGTACAGCTACAGCTACAGCTACAGCTACAGGTACAGCTACAGCTACAGCTACAGCTACAGCTACAGGTACAGGTACAGCTACAGCTACAGGCACAGCTACAGCTACAGCTACAGCTACAGGTACAGCTACAGGTACAGCTACAGCTACAGCTACAGCTACAGGTACAGGTACAGCTACAGCTACAGCTACAGCTACAGGTACAGCTACAGGTACTGCTACAGCTACAGCTACAGCTACCAACATGTAGCTATGTGGCTATGCTAACTAGCGCTAGCACTTATCCATGCAAACTAAAAATCATCCACTAGATCTTCAAATCTGCAGACGTGGGGAGTCAAAGCGACCTTTGTGTTTATTAAGACAGCCTACAACTAGCATGCCTCCCTCCTAAGCTCCTTGTTAGCACACATGTGTGCAGGGAATGAAAAACGGAGGAGGGGTTGAGTTGTATTTTATACAGTCTATGGGCTGAACAAGCTCCGAGCTCTGACTTCCTGTTACAGACCGGATGGCGTTGTGACGTATGAAAAACACTGAAAACTGAAACGGCTGGTTTCAGCACACATTTACAGAAAGGTGGAGAAATCAGAACAGGGGCAGAATGGAGTCTTTGACTGTTCAGGGGGTTTGTAGACAGGGACACAGATTTCAGGGAGAGGACCATTAAAAAGTCCATTCTGCATGATGTGTCACCTTTAAAGGCAGAATTCTAGAATGTTATCTTTGATCTTAAAGACAGAATTCTGAGAGTAATAGGTCAGGACTTAAAAACAATCAGTGGCCCAAACTCTCTTCCATATTAAGGCCATGATTGACAGCCGTGCTGACCAATGAGGATCCTGCAGAGCTGTGTGCACCTGATTATCAGAGTAGAGGAGGACACTAACACAAGAGTCATTGAATGCACCATAACCATGAGAGTCTGCTTCCAACCCACACAAGCATCTATGACGCTGGTCCTGGACCTGACCAGGACCAGACATCTTCCATAAACGATCCAAAACAGGAAGATACAACAAAAAGGTAACACACTCCTTGCAGGAACAAAGCACATTCATGGCTTGAGTGTGTGTGTGTGTGTGTGTGTATGTGTGTGAGGGTGTGTTTGACCCTGCCATGTTGCTGTGTGAAATGTTAATCTGATGAGGCAGTGATTGATTCAGCCTTTCCTGATCAATCAGTGCTTTAGTGATAAATTAGTCATCGTTCTGACACCTCTCTGACGGCCAGCTCCCCGATCCGTTCTGACGGGACTCACTGTAAAAGAATTGAATCCTCTTCTCTGTATCTCACCTCAGATTGTACATGTTGTGTTTTTTTGGCAGCCCCTCTCTTTGTAGAGCATGCATAAAGTCAGACGTAAGCACTGTGCTCGGCTGTTTGGGATTCAAGTGATGAATTCGGGGAAGGACTCTCCCCCCGCCGGACAGGAAGGATGCCTAATGAGGTCATCACGGCCTGTCAGCTAATCGCGGCCCCGTGTGACAGCCAATCGTTCAATCAGATACACTTATGACAGCTTAGTCAGACCAGACTCCCACTCATGGCCTGTGGCTGTGTATCTGTGGGAGTGTGTTAGTGTGTGTGTGTGTGTGTGTGTGTGTGTGTGTGTGTCCTCAGATTGTATTCCAAGTGTCTGACATCATTGAAAGAATCCTAACAAACAGTGATTTAACATTAAGCAGATCAGGAGATGCTCGTCTTCTACTAATCTGTATTTACAGATTCTACATAGATTGTAGACTCTGGAGTCTAGATTAAAGTCTGGGTTGTGGTCTAGTTTCTGTTTGTAGTCCATTTGTAGCCTGAGTCATGTCTGTGTTTAATGCAATGACTTCCACTACAGAGTCATGTCTGTTTTTAATGCAGTGACTTCCACTACAGAGTCATGTCTGTTTTTAATGCAATGACTTCCACTACAGAGTCATGTCTGTTTATAATGCAGTGACTTCCACTACAGAGTAATGTCTGTTTTTAATGCAGTGACTTCCACAGAGTCATGTCTGTTTCTAATGCAGTGACTTCCACTACAGAGTCATGTCTGTGTTTAATGCAGTGACTTCCACTACAGAGTCATGTCTGTGTTTAATGCAGTGACTTCCACTACAGAGTCATGTCTGTTTATAATGCAGTGACTTCCACTACAGAGTCATGTCTGTGTTTAATGCAGTGACTTCCACTACAGAGTAATGTCTGTTTTTAATGCAGTGACTTCCACTACAGAGTCATGTCTGTTTATAATGCAGTGACTTCCACTACAGAGTCATGTCTGTTTTTAATGCAGTGACTTCCACTACAGAGTCATGTCTGTGTTTAATGCAGTGACTTCCACTACAGAGTCATGTCTGTTTTTAATGCAGTGACTTCCACTACAGAGTCATGTCTGTTTTTAATGCAGTGACTTCCACTACAGTCATGTCTGTTTAATGCAGTGGCTTCCACTACAGAGTCATGTCTTTGTATAATGCAGTGACTTCCACTACAGAGTCATGTCTGTGTTTAATGCGGTGGCTTCCACTACAGAGTCATGTCTGTGTTTAATGCAGTGACTTCCACTACAGAGTCATGTCTGTTTATAATGCAGTGACTTCCACTACAGTCATGTCTGTTTTTAATGCAGTGACTTCCACTACAGAGTCATGTCTGTTTATAATGCAGTGACTTCCACTACAGAGTCATGTCTGTGTGTAATACAGTGACTTCCACTACAGAGTCATGTCTGTTTTTAATGCAGTGACTTCCACTACAGAGTCATGTCTGTTTATAATGCAGTGACTTCCACTACAGAGTCATGTCTGTTTTTAATGCAGTGGCTTCCACTACAGAGTCATGTCTTTGTATAATGCAGTGACTTCCACTACAGAGTCATGTCTGTGTTTAATGCAGTGGCTTCCACTACAGAGTCATGTCTGTGTTTAATGCAGTGACTTCCACTACAGAGTCATGTCTGTTTATAATGCAGTGACTTCCACTACAGAGTCATGTCTGTTTATAATGCAGTGACTTCCACTACAGAGTCATGTCAGTTTAATGCAGTGACTTCCACTACAGTCATGTCTGTTTTTAATGCAGTGACTTCCACTACAGAGTCATGTCTGTTTATAATGCAGTGACTTCCACTACAGAGTCATGTCTGTGTGTAATACAGTGACTTCCACTACAGAGTCATGTCTGTTTTTAATGCAGTGACTTCCACTACAGAGTCATGTCTGTTTATAATGCAGTGACTTCCACTACAGAGTCATGTCTGTTTTTAATGCAGTGACTTCCACTACAGAGTCATGTCTGTTTATAATGCAGTGACTTCCACTACAGAGTCATGTCTGTGTTTAATGCAGTGGCTTCCACTACAGAGTCATGTCTGTGTTTAATGCAGTGACTTCCACTACAGAGTCATGTCTGTTTATAATGCAGTGACTTCCACTACAGAGTCATGTCTGTTTATAATGCAGTGACTTCCACTACAGAGTCATGTCAGTTTAATGCAGTGACTTCCACTACAGTCATGTCTGTTTTTAATGCAGTGACTTCCACTACAGAGTCATGTCTGTTTATAATGCAGTGACTTCCACTACAGAGTCATGTCTGTGTGTAATACAGTGACTTCCACTACAGAGTCATGTCTGTTTTTAATGCAGTGACTTCCACTACAGAGTCATGTCTGTTTATAATGCAGTGACTTCCACTACAGAGTCATGTCTGTTTTACATGCAGTGACTTCCACTACAGAGTCATGCAGTGACTTCCACTACAGAGTCATGTCTGTTTTTAATCCTGTTTGATTTCCCGCCCACTCGAGCCCGTGGAAGAGGCACGCCATGGCGTCAGATTAACGTGGCTGCTTTTCTCAGCAGCACTAGCGTGAACTTTCCCTCACAACAACAACGATGGAGGACAACAGCAGCTCGTCTCCTCGGCCGACCGCTGCTTTGTCTTGGAATCCATGAGTCTCTTTGATTTGTTCTCTGCAGGACGATGGAGGAAACACGCTTGGTTTGTGTTTTTGATCACAGCAACCCCGCCCCTCGCCCCTGATGTAAGCGGTTAGTGGTTCTAGACCAGCAAAGAGTTGGAGCCGCTCTGGAACCGGTTCTCAATTGAACGCCGGCTCTGAACCGGCCCTGAAACTGCCTGGGTTGAAAAGTGGTAAAAGTGAACCACCTTAAATAACTTATTATTCATTATTTAAATCACAACTATCAAAGTATTTAAAAATCCTCCCATGCTCTGTGTGTCTGTCAATAAGTTTGCTGGATGTTTTAAAATTGAGAGAATGAATCATGTTGTTATTCATTCAGGTTGCTAACACGTTAGCACAGAGCCCATTACCCTCTCAATTAATGTCCACCAGGTGTTTTCATACACCCAACAGATACAATCACATCTGATGGATGCAAATGTTAAAAAATAATCTGAATAAGTGGGAACTGTGAGATAAACGTGTCACTTTTAATTCTTAATGGGTCATTTATTGTGAGTGTAATGAAAGTCTCAGTGTTGTCAACATCCATTTGATATAATTACTTCTTTAACGCGCTCAGAATGAGGATTCTAATGACGGCTTTAATTATCAAAGACAGGTGTGTTAGAGAGGAGCAGTGAAGACACACACATCACAATGATCTAAAGAAACACATGACTCCAACAGAGCATTACACACAGACATGACTCTGTAGTGGAAGTCACTGCATTAGAAACAGACATGACTCTGTAGTGGAAAACACTGCATTATAAACAGACATGACTCTGTAGTGGAAGACACTGTATTATAAACAGACATGACTCTGTAGTGGAAGTCACTGTATTAAAAACAGACATGACTCTGTAGTGGAAGTCACTGCATTATAAACAGACGTGACTCTGTAGTGGAAGACACTGTATTATAAACAGACATGACTCTGTAGTGGAAGTCACTGTATTAAAAACAGACATGACTCTGTAGTGGAAGTCACTGTATTAAAAACAGACATGACTCTGTAGTGGAAGTCACTGTATTAAAAACAGACATGACTCTGTAGTGGAAGTCACTGTATTAAAAACAGACATGACTCTGTAGTGGAAGTCACTGTATTAAAAACAGACATGACTCTGTAGTGGAAGTCACTGTATTAAAAACAGACATGACTCTGTAGTGGAAGTCACTGCATTAAAAACAGACATGACTCTGTAGTGGAAGTCACTGTATTAAAAACAGACATGACTCTGTAGTGGAAGTCACTGCATTAAAAACAGACATGATTCTGTAGTGGAAGTCACTGCATTAAAAACAGACATGACTCTGTAGTGGAAGTCACTGTATTAAAAACAGACATGACTCTGTAGTGGAAGTCACTGTATTAAAAACAGACATGACTCTGTAGTGGAAGTCACTGTATTAAAAACAGACATGACTCTGTAGTGGAAGTCACTGTATTAAAAACAGACATGACTCTGTAGTGGAAGTCACTGTATTAAAAACAGACATGACTCTGTAGTGGAAGTCACTGTATTAAAAACAGACATGACTCTGTAGTGGAAGTCACTGCATTAAAAACAGACATGACTCTGTAGTGGAAGTCACTGTATTAAAAACAGACATGACTCTGTAGTGGAAGTCACTGCATTAAAAACAGACATGATTCTGTAGTGGAAGTCACTGCATTAAAAACAGACATGATTCTGTAGTGGAAGTCACTGCATTAAAAACAGACATGATTCTGTAGTGGAAGTCACTGCATTAAAAACAGACATGACTCTGTAGTGGAAGTCACTGCATTAAAAACACTAACATGACTCTGTAGTGGAAGTCACTGCATTAAAAACACTAACATGACTCTGTAGTGGAAGTCACTGCATTAAAAACAGACATGACTCTGTAGTGGAAGTCACTGTATTAAAAACAGACATGACTCTGTAGTGAAAGTCACTGCATTAAAAACAGACATGACTCTGTAGTGGAAGTCACTGTATTAAAAACAGACATGACTCTGTAGTGGAAGTCACTGCATTAAAACACTAACATGACTCTGTAGTGGAAGTCACTGCATTAAAAACACTAACATGACTCTGTAGTGAAAGTCACTGCATTAAACACAGACATGACTCTGTAGTGGAAGTCACTGCATTATAAACAGACATGACTCTGTAGTGGAAGTCACTGCATTAAACACAGACATGACTCTGTAGTGAAAGTCACTGCATTAAAAACAGACATGACTCTGTAGTGGAAGTCACTGCATTATAAACAGACATGACTCTGTAGTGGAAGTCACTGCATTAAACACAGACATGACTCTGTAGTGGAAGTCACTGCATTAAACACAGACATGACTCTGTAGTGGAAGTCACTGCATTAAAAACAGACATGACTTGTCTTCCAAGAGTTGTCCTCATTTTTACCTCAAGCTCTCTGTGTTCCGCTGCTCATCACCTCAGTGTGTATGCTTGTGTGTGTGTGTGTGTGTATGCTTGTGTGTGTGTGTGTGTGTGTGTGTGTGTGTGTGTGTGTGTGTGTGTGTGTGTGTCCCTCCATGTCTTGCAGGCTTGTCATGAGTCTGTCGATCTGTCAAACAGTCACACTTTTGGTGGCAACAAATCGTCCAATCAGACTGCTCCCTGACAGCTCCCTGCACACTGCAGCGCCTCACCAAACTGGTAGGTGTGTGTGTGTGTGTTCTGTGTTCCTGTGTGTGTGTTCCTGTGTGTGTGTGTGTGTGTGTTCTGTGTTCCTGTGTGTGTGTGTGTGTGTACAGTATGAGAGAGGAACAGTGTGCTGTTTTGTTCTCTGTATTTGTCCCTGTGTGTGTCTCCCACATGTCCACAGGTAACAGGTATAATAAAGTGGGTCACAGACTGGGTTTATTTCAGGTATTATCTCATATGACAGCAGTGCTGCCATGTTTTAATGAGCCCGGCCCCACAGAGACACTAAATCTGGATCCTGCACTGGAAACCCTTTTTTTTTTTTTGTAAATCTTGGAGGGGGCGAGGAGGTGTGTTGGTTTCTGTGTGCTGCTAAGTGCTCGTTACTGTTTGCTGTGGTTTTGCCGCGCTACATTTACCAGCGAACGCCTGTCAATCAAACCGTGTTTGCAGTACACAGTTACATATTTCTCCACGGACTGTCTGTCACTGCAGCTGGAGTTATCGTGCTCCTTTCTCTGCTTTCAGGCTCACAGATATCACTTCACTTGTTTATTTATTCGCTGCAGAGGAACACAGAACAGAAACGTTGAGACGCTGATGTTCTGCCGCATTAGGGTGCAAATTTGACGCTTGATATGTCCCCTGCAGATTTGAAGAAGGTGCCCTCTGAACCAGTCGATGTCTTTATCGACCGACGTGAATTATCATTTTAAAAGCTGGGAATAATGCCTGCTGCAAAAACAAGAACATTAATAATAAAAAAAAACAAGCAGGGAGTGTCAAAGAGAGAGTCAGGAAACACCAACTACTTCTCAAATTCACTGCACTCTCACACGTTTTGTATTTGTTGCATTACACTGTGTTTCTGTGAATATTTAAAAAATTGGTGCTGAAAAGCTTGCCCACGCCTTCATCTCCTCCAGGCTCGACTACTGCAATGCCCTCCTCATTGGGACCCCCAGCAAAAGTCTCCACAAGCTCCAACTAATCCAGAACACCGCAGCCAGGATCTTACTCAGAGTCAGACAACATGAACACATCCCCCCAGTACTCTGCACACTTCACTGGCTTCCCGTCACTGCAAGAATACACTACAAAGTCACTCTCATTACCTATCAGAGCATCTATGGAAACGCCCCACCATACCTCAAAGAACTCCTCACCCAGCAAACCCCAACTCGGAGTTCATGCTCTGCACATCAGAACCTCCTCCACCCTCCCAGAACCAAGCTCCAGACCACGGGAGACCGGGCCTTCTGTGCTGCTGCATCACGTCTGTGGAACTCCCTGCTCAGCCACCTCAGGACCCCACAGACCGGGGATGCTTTTAAAGGTGACACATCATGCAAAATGGACTTTTTAATGGTTCTCTCCCTGAAATCTGTGTCCCTGTCTACAAACCCCCTGAAAAGTCAAAGACTCCATTCTGCCCCTGTTCTGATTTCTCCACCTTTCTGTAAATGTGTGCTGAAACCAGCCGTTTCAGTTTTCAGTGTTTTTCATACGTCACAACGCCATCCGGTCTGTAACAGGAAGTCAGAGCTCGGAGCTTGTTCAGCCCATAGACTGTATAAAATACAACTCAACCCCTCCTCCGTTTTTCATTCCCTGCACACATGTGTGCTAACAAGGAGCTTAGGAGGGAGGCATGCTAGTTGTAGGCTGTCTTAATAAACACAAAGGTCGCTTTGACTCCCCACGTCTGCAGATTTGAAGATCTAGTGGAGGATTTTTAGTTTTCATGGAAAAGTGCTAGAGCTGAGACGGTTTGTATCCAGTCTTTCACCAACACCTCACATTTGCATCTTTAAGTTTGAGGATGAACATATTTTGCATCAGTGATGGAATAAAAATCTTTGTCTTCTGAGTGTTTCTGTAACAATCCTGCATTTTAAAGGCAAATGACCTATTTCATTGTTGAAGTTCAAAGACGTATCGTTGCCACGTTTTAATATTTCACAGCTGCACCGCTGCTCCACAAAGATCAAACATTACCACTCTGGTTTTTTTTGTTTCTGTTTTACCTCTGCATATATTTTCAGTGCATCTTTAACTGTCACTGCAGAAACAGCTCACAGAGAGGATAAAACAACATCCAGCAGAGTGTATGCATGCATTAACGACGTGTAAGAGGAGTGAATCTGAACGCACAACACCTTTTGATACACCCGGAGAAACACTCTGCAGGAACAGGAGCGGATCCTGTGATTTGTAATGACTGAACTGAGGTGGAATTAAAGGCGGGAGCACGTTCAGCATGTTAAGAGTGATCAAAGAGTGGAAAGTAACTTTTTAAAGTTCTTTATGTATTCACTTTAAAAACACCCGAACCTTTTAATTCAGCTCGCAGAGGATCGGCTCGACGAGGGGTGTGATTTCAATCCAATCAGAATGCACATCAGACATTAAGCTGTGCAGAAAGGCATCATTAGTGATCTTTAACACCGCCAGGAGTTTTATTTCTTCATATGCAAACAAATACCGTCTCCTCCATGTTTACAGAGCTGTGAGGAGATTACTGAACGAGAGAGATCATCTGAGCGTGAGGGCGGAAACTTAAAGCAGAGTGTGCTCGTCCCTCCAGAAGAAACTCAGGAGGTTAGGAGAAGAGCAGCAGAGGAGCTCTGAGTTCAGACTTCACTGCGCTGCTAACTGTATCGAAATGGACGTAGTCTCCGTGACGTCACCCGTCTGCTCCTGAAGCCGATCGTCATTGGGCGCCATATTGGAAACGCTGAACTCAACCTAACCTCAGAATCAGCTTTATTCGCCAAGTATGCTTGAACACACGGGGAATTTGACTTCAGTAAACTGTGCTCTCTTTGTACAAGGCAGAATAAGAATAAGAATAAGACCTACAATAAAAATAAAATAAAAATATAATAACAATAACCTTAGCTATAAATACAAAGAAACAACAAATAGGCTTGACTAATATGTACAGGCTAAAATAATATGATAGTGCAGTGGTGAGTTGCAGAGGTAGTTTTACATTATAAAATAGAAGTTAAATAATACAAAAAATAGAAATATGGAATTCTGCTTTGAGAATTGTTGCATTGTGTATCTACATGTATATTTACAGAGAGTATTGATCTGACAGGTGTGACACTGTTCTGGTTTAGTGTTCATCAGAGTGACAGCCTGGGGGAAGAAGCTGTTCTTATGACGGGTTGTTTTGGCGCACAGTGATCTGTAGCGCCTGCCGGAGGGGAGGAGTTTGAAGAATTTGTGTCCAGGGTGTGAGGGGTCAGCGGTGATGCTACCTGCCCGTTTCCTGGCCCGGGACCGGAACAAGTCCTGGATGGGGGGCAGGTCGACACCGATGATTTTCTCTGCAGTCCTTATAGTCCGCTGCAGTCTGTGTTTGTCTAGTTTGGTTGCAGAGCCAAACCAGACAGTGATGGAGGTACACAGAACAGACTGGATGATGGAGGTGTAGAACATGATCAGCAGCTCCTGGGGCAGGTTGAACTTCCTGAGCTGACGCAGGAAGTACATCCTCTGCTGGACCTTTTTTCTGATTGTGTCTATGTGGGAGGTCCACCTCAGGTCCCGGGAAATAGTGGATCCCAGGAACCTGAAAGAGTCCACAGTAGACACAGTGCTGTTCAGGATGGTGAGGGGGGGAGTGGGGGGGGGGCTTCTCCTGAAGTCCACTGTCATCTCTACCGTCTTGAGCGGGTTCAGCTCCAGATGGTTCTGACTACACCAGAGAGCCAGCTGTTCCACCTCCTGTCTGTAAGCAGACTCGTCTCCGTCCTGGATGAGACCGATTGTGATGGAATTCAGCAACAAACTGGACACTGGACACAGAAGACTCAGGAGACTCGGACGGCTTACGTTGAAATAGTTAATGTAGAACTTGGCCAAGGAGAAATAACATAACAGTACACAGACAGGAGAGTGCAGTGCAATGCCAAGTCAGTTCTGACAGACAAAACCCTTGGCATGGTATTTATTCCCTCTGAAGACGACACTAAAGTTAGATAACCATGTTTGGACAATAGGAACACAACAAGTAGGAAGAAGACCTGTGCTCTAGTTCTGGAGACAGTAAGTCGGCCATAACACACAGATAAAGACAGGAGCAGGGGGAGAGACCTTGACTACTACCCTGACACTATCTCGCCCGTCACAGACGACATAGGAAACAAGTTACTCTAAACATGACATTTAGACTGAAATAATACAATAGTTAAACATTCTTAGATACATATATATAAGACTATGAAAATTCCACGACACCGATGACGGTGGTGTCGTCTGCGAACTTCAGGAGTTTCACCGAGGGGTCCCCTGAGGTGCAGTCATTGGTGTAGAGGGAGAAGAGCAGTGGGGAGAGAACACATCCCTGTGGGGCGCCAGTGCTGATGGTCCGGGTGCTGGATTTCTGTGGAGCGAGTGTGAGGTAAAGAGACGGGCCTTTAAGCCTGGTCTTTACATCTGCGTCGACCCTACGCAGCAGTGGCTGGCATGGACATGAGCCCCACATACTTGTGCGTCGATGTGTCCGTGTCGCGCAGCAGTTCTCCTCCCAAACTCTAGAGGGCAGTGCGGTCTCTCTGATAGCCGGTCGCCTGCTTCCGGCCTCGCTACGATCTCTGTTTCCTTTTCCACAGGGATTCAGAGCGTGTTCTGTTAATCTACAGCTGATACATGTTGCTGTTTATCATACAGACATGATTACATGAAGAACAGAGAGGAGGAGATGAAATACACGGACGATGAGCGGGGATCCAGGAAGTGCTGTGAATGCGGGAAACACAATGCCGCCGAGCCGACCAATCACAGAGCTTGCGGTCTGCGTCGATTCAGCTACGTGCGTAGACCTCTGTGTAGGTACGGGAGCTACGCGGACCTCCAGCGTAGACTACTCTAAGTATAAATCAGTCTCTAGCCTCCTCGCTAACTCGACTCCAGCTCATTTTCTCACAGTTTGGACATCATGACTAAACGTTTCAAACGATGCTCTGGGTTCTCTATTTCTTATTTTACAAAGTAGTTCTCTCAGACGTCTTCATGAGGCATCCTCTCCTGCTTCAGAAGTGAAGCCAGGCCAGCAGGGGGCGACTCCACTGGTTGCAAAGAGAAGTCTCATGTTGTATTCACACCATCCGTGACGTCACCCATCTTCCTAAAGCTGATCGGCGGCGGGCGCCATATTGGAACGGTGAACTCAACCTAACATCTGTGGAGCTAGTGTGAGGTAAAGAGGCGGGGCTTTAGACCTATCTGCTGCGTTTGACACTGTCGACCACACAATTCTCCTGTCACGCCTTGATAGTTGTGGAATTAAGGGTTTAGGTGTTCCTCAGGGGTCTGTTTTGGGCCCTATCCTGTTCTCATTGTATATGCTGCCCATGGGATCTATTTTCCAGAAACATGGCGTCTCATTTCATTGTTATGCTGATGATGTGCAAATTTATATGCCGTTCAGCTTAAAGAGGAATGGATCCCTGCAGTCCTTGTTCAACTGTTTGAAAGAGGTGAAGTTATGGCTGAGCCTAAATTTTCTGCACCTTAACGAGGAAAAGACTGAGGTCATTGTATTTGGACAGCCCCAACAGTTCGATGGGAGCACTCTCGGCCCTCTCGCAGCAAATGTTCACTCCTCTGTAAAGAGCCTTGGAGTTCATTTTGACAGTGCCTTCAAATTTAGGAAACAAATCTCTTCTGTGGTTCAGTCCAGCTTCTTCCAGCTGAGACTCATAGCAAAGGTGAAGGCATATCTCCCTCCTAAGGATCTAGAGCAGGGGTGTCAAACTCATTTCAGTTCAGGGGCCACATACAGCCACGGTTGACCTGAAGTGGGCCGGACCAGTAAAATCATAACATAGTAACCTATAAGTAATGACAACTCTACATTTTTCCACTTTGTTTTAGTGCAAAAAAAGTACAAGAACATTCTGAAAGTGTTCACATTTAATGAACTATCTTTCTACAGAAACAGCTGTTGTAGTTTTTGCCATGATGAGTCTCACAGTGGGGCCAAATATTTTACTCTTGAAGCCCTGAAACTTGCTGCGGACACACCAAACACACAGGTTAGCCATTCACCTGACACACAGTGTGTAATGTTTACTGCAAAAGAACAGAGAGACTATAATAATAAAGAAGGTAAAGTTGACTATTTTGGACCCCTCAGCTCAAACATGAAGAGTCTGCTTGCTGGACAGTGTTGTATGAAGGGATAGTGCTAGTGTTAGTAGTGACTGAGTGCACCTGTAAGGCATGCACGCGTATAATTTGTGGCTCCTTTTGAAGATTGTGGATCCACTGTTCCTGCTGTAATAAGTTTAGATATAAAGTTTACATATATGTAAACTTTAGTGCTAATTGGATCATCTTATAGTGCTTTGAGAAAAAAAGTCCCGGAGGGCTGTTCAGGTGCGCTCCATCAGCGCTATGATTTTATGCGACCCCCAGCAAACAAATCTGAAATAGTAGTTACTTTTATTGAAAAAATGCTGTAGTTTTTTGACTTTGCAAAGTTGTTCCGCGGGCCGGATTGGAACTTCTGGCGGGCCGGTTTTGGCCCGCGGGCCGCATGTTTGACACCCCTGATCTAGAGAGAGTTGTACACGCCTTTATTACGGCTAGGCTTGATTATTGTAATTCTTTGTATGTCGGCTTAGACATGGCGTCTATTCAGCGCCTGCAGCTCGTACAGAATGCGGCAGCTCGCCTCCTGACTGGCAGGAAAAAGAGGGAGCACATCACACCTGTGCTGCGTGCTCTCCACTGGCTCCCAGTCCGTCACAGGATTGATTTTAAAGTTGCACTTTTAACATACAAGGCCCTAAATGGATTGGCACCATCCTACTTGGCTGATCTTCTCCATGCTCACAACCCAACCCGAGCACTGAGGTCAACAAACCAGCTGCTCCTGGATGTGCCTAAAAGTCGCCTTAAAACCCGGGGAGACCGAGCCTTTGCAGCAGCGGCCCCCAAAGCTCTGGAATGGCTTGCCACTCCAATTAAGATCGGCCCCCCTCTGTTGAATGTTTAAATCTTTGTTGAAGACACATCTCTTCTCTTTGGCCTTCTCCTCGTGAAGAGGACAGTAATATCCTGATATGTTGTTGTTTATTGTTGTCTTCATGTAATTTTTAATTTTTACCTTGTAAAGAACTTTAGCCAACACTGGTTGTTTTTAAATGTGCTGTATAAATAAAGTTGACTTGACTTGACTTGACAGCTACAGTGTTCCTGCCTGTCAATCAAGTCAGCCACGCCCTTATTTGGGCAAAACTCGTAAGTGTAATATCTTCAAAAATGACGAGTTATAATAAATTCCCCCGTTCAGTGTGTGCTGAGAGAGAAATGAGCTCTTCAGACCTGAACTGTTTTTTGAACCAGGCTGTAAACATGTTTATTTCTGCTGTAAAGATCGTCTCTTTGAATGGGTGTGTATGTGGTTTCCTGTGTTTCTGCAGCCAGCCTCTAGTGGACACTCGAGGAACTGCAGTTGTATTTTTTTTTAACCCTTCAGCACAGGCTTCATATTCTAAGACTGGAGGTTGCTGCTTGCTGCTAATGTGAACAGGTGATTGCAGCACACTGAGTTTGGTGCAGTCCTTCAAATTCACGCCGTGTTGAAGTAAAAGCTCCGTCATGCTCGACGTTCCTCTTCTCACAATCTCTGTTTCTTTAATCCATGCGTCTCATCGAATCCATGAACCTAAGGAATGTAGATCCAGTTCCAAGTTGGAGCCCGAGCCTGAGTGTGGAGACTCGAGGAGCGATGCATTCATAAAAAAAGGGGGGAATAATGGGAAAGCCTCTCCTCTCTCCTCCTTCATCCCTCCATCCTGATGAAGGCAGCGTGGCGAGCTGTCCCCTGTTAGCGGTTAGGGAGCTGATAACTCGCTGTAATCTGTCACAACACTCATTACTGTCTACCTCCAACGCTGCCAGACAGAGAGAGGGATGGAGGGAGGAGGAGGAGGAGGAGGACGAGGAGGAGGAGGAGGAGAAAAAGGAGCGGGAAATCATGTGAAGAAGGGATAAAAGATGGAGGGAGAGGTAGCAACAAAGAAAGGTAGAAGAAGGAAGGTGGATGGATGGAAAAATGGAGGTTGATGGAGTCAGTCTCTACTTTTCTCTCCATGTTTTCACCTTTCTGCTTAATCCATCACTCCTTTCTTGCATCTCTCTCTATGCATCTTTCCCTCTTTTGCATCCCTCCTTCACTCCATCCCTCCATCCCTCCCTCTTCAACATGTGTCTGTTCTTCACAAACCACAACTTTTCTCCTCTCAAACAGCTCCCTTATCCTCCTTCTCACTCCCCTCCAACATCTCCAGTCAACACCAGCGCGTATGTGTGTGTGTGTGTGTGTGTGTGTGTGTGTATTCAGACTGGACTTCACTCTGTGTGTGTATTCCCCGATCAGTCAGAGCTGCAGCTGACTGCGATCCATCCAGCCGCTCTGTGCTGGATCTCAGCTCTCAGCAGACGCCAGCGCAGGAACAGGACTGCTCAGTGTAACAAGGCCGCCCCCTGTTGGTCACTGTGAGCACTGCAGCCTGAGAGAGCAGAGGAGGAAACCTGTGTTCTCCTTCTATTATGTTTACCTTCATGTCAGGTCTACACTGGACTCTATGTTCTATTATTAACAAAGACCCAACATCAAGACTGGATCAGATCCAGTCCCCTCTTCCAGACAGGACTCAGTCTGATCTCATCTTAATCCACCATGAGCAGAGCACTTTGCAGCATTTAGCAAGTTACAGTGGCAAGGACAAACTTCCTTTAACAGGCAGAAACCTCCAGCAGGACCAGACTCATGTTAGACACACATCTGCTGAGACCGTGTTGGAGAGAGGGATAGAGGGAGATGAAGAGAGAGAGAGAGATGATAGTGGGGAGACGGATAGTAGTAGTTGTAGCAGCTGGAGTCTGGACCACGTCCACAGCAGCAGAGATCCAGAGGAACCTACGAGACAAGGGAGCTCAGGGACTCCAGAAAGGTCTAAGAAAAGAGAGAAGAGAGGGAGACCAGAAGAAAGAAAAAGAGGAGAAGAAATGGTGAAGGGATGATGGAAGGAAAGGACAGGATAAGAAAAGGAGACATAAAGGATGAAGAAACATGGAAAGAACAAAGAGAGAAAGAAAGAAAGAAGGAAAGAAAGAAAGGAAAAAATAATGAAAGAAAGAAGAATAAAGAGAGAAAGAAAAGGAAAGATAGAAAGGAATGAAAGGAAGAAAGAATATAAGACAGAAAGAACGAAGGAATGACAGAAGGAAGGAAAGAAAGAAAGAAAGAAAGAAAGGAAGGACGGAAGGAAGGAAGAAAGACTCTGAAGCCTCTAAAGACTGAAGAGTCTGAACACTCTGAACACTCTGAAGACTCTGAAGACTCTGAGGACTCTGTAGACTCTGAAGACTCTGTAGACTCTGAAGACTCAGAAGCCTCTGAGGACTCTGAAGACTCTGAAGACTCTGAAGACTCTGTAGACTCTGAAGACTGTAGACTCTGAAGACTCAGAAGCCTCTGAAGCCCCTACAGACTGAAGACTCTGAAGACTCTGAAGACTCTGAAGACTCTAAAGACTGAAGACTCTGAAGACTCTGAAGACTCTGAGGACTCTGAAGACTCTAAAGACTGAAGACTCTGAAGACTCTGAGGACTCTGAGGACAGACTCTGAAGACTCTGAAGACTCTGAGGACTCTGAAGACTCTGAAGACTCTAAAGACTGAATACTCTGAAGACTCTGAAGACTCTAAAGTCTCTGAAGACTCTGACGCCTCTAAAGACTGAATACTCTGAAGACTCTGAGGACTCTGAGGACCCTGAAGACTCTGAAGACTCTGAGGACTCTGAAGACTCTGAAGACTCTAAAGACTGAAGACTCTGAGGACTCTGAGGACAGACTCTGAAGACTCTGAAGACTCTGAGGACTCTGAGGACTCTGTAGACTCTGAAGACTCTGTAGACTCTGAAGACTCAGAAGCCTCTGAGGACTCTGAAGACTCTGAAGACTCTGAAGACTCTGTAGACTCTGAAGACTGTAGACTCTGAAGACTCAGAAGCCTCTGAAGCCCCTACAGACTGAAGACTCTGAAGACTCTGAAGACTCTGAAGACTCTAAAGACTGAAGACTCTGAAGACTCTGAAGACTCTGAGGACTCTGAAGACTCTAAAGACTGAAGACTCTGAAGACTCTGAGGACTCTGAGGACAGACTCTGAAGACTCTGAAGACTCTGAGGACTCTGAAGACTCTGAAGACTCTAAAGACTGAATACTCTGAAGACTCTGAAGACTCTAAAGTCTCTGAAGACTCTGACGCCTCTAAAGACTGAATACTCTGAAGACTCTGAGGACCCTGAAGACTCTGAAGACTCTGAAGACTCTGAGGACTCTGAAGACTCTGAAGACTCTGAAGACTCTGAAGCCTCTAAAGACTGAATACTCTGAAGACTCTGAGGACTCTGAAGACTCAGAAGACTCAGAAGACTCTGAAGACTCTGAAGACTCTGAAGACTCTGAAGACTCAGAAGACTCTGAAGACTCTGAAGACTCTGAAGACTCTGAAGACTCTGAGGACTCTGAAGACTCAGAAGACTCTGAAGACTCTGAAGACTCTGAAGACTCTGAGGACTCTGAAGACTCTGAAGACTCTGAAGACTCTGAAGACTCTAAAGACTCTGACATCCATCCACATGTAATCATCTCTATACAGCCACACACTAAAGGACCTGTTGTGTTCACGTCTCTGTTGAGGCACCTTCGTCCTCTCTGCATCCACCTGAAGGAGGTCAAAGGTCAGCTGTGAGAGCCAATCAGCTGTGAGGGAGTCTGTGTTTCTCAAGGACACTTCACGGTGAGAGGAGAGAGGACTGAGGAGAGAGGAGGGGGATAAAAACAGAACGTTTACTCTTTTTCCAGTCTTTTTCTTCAGCATTAAAAAAGTGTTTGACTACACATGGTCTCAGAGTTATTCCTCTTTAGTTTGATAACTTCCTGTTACAGAATCAGAGGAGCTTCACTGTAACATGTCTGCTGCATCTGTTCTGCATTATTAAAATAATTGAGATCAATCCGATGTGCAGACAAACGGGAGAGATTTGAAACAAAAGTCAAAAGACAAGAATGCATAAATAAAAAAGAGAGAAACAGAGCACAGAGAAGATTAATATGAATCTCACTCCTGCATCGCTTTCTTCTTCTGCAGTTTCTCTCTTTCTTTCATCTTCATCGAAACAGCTTCACAAACAGCAACAACCCCAAAAAAAGACAGCATCCCGCCGCAGGTGATTCTTTTCAGTTTATGAGGAGAACAGAAAACCCAGAATTAAAGATCAAACTGCAGAGCGAGAGGTTGCAAGATTCAGCTTTTGATTACTCCAACTCCCCCCCCCCCCCACTCCTCCACCACCACCTAAACAACCCGGCTCCCTGCTTTGATACTCCGCGCTCCTCTTCCTCCACCTCCTGCTCGCTTTGGTTTTCATTGTTGTGAAGCCCTTACACATCACTTCCAACTGGGTCAGATATGAGAGAGGGCGGGAGAAGTATAGTGTCTCTCTTTCAGAAACTCTTGTTGCCTTTGTGTCGTATCAACTCGGCTCGTGTAAGCTGTCATCTCTCTCGTCTGACGCTCCGGCTCCATGAATCAAATTACCACACATAAACATAAACAGAGCTCGTACAGGAGGGAGAGAGATGTGTGCACAGACTGGAGCTGCAGAGCACACTTACCAAGCTGAGGCCGACAGCTTCCAGTAAAGACGTGTTTCAACTGGAGTGTTTCCTCCCTCCGTCCACAATAACATCACACACATCTGTGATTCACTTGATTTCTCTTTCTTTCATTAGTTTTTATTTGTTCTATCTTTTTTGTATGTGTGTGAACTTTTCAAAAGAAGAAGCTGTGATTCTCCGGGTCAACTTTTTTGTTTTTGCCCAAAAAAAAAATCTTTTTTTTTTTTTTTTTTCTTAAAAAATTGTAATAAAAAAAAAAAAAAAAAAAATTCAAATTATTTTTTTTCAAAAACTTTTTTTTTCAAAATTTTTTTGAGCAAATTTTTTTTTTTTCAAAATTTTTTGGTCAATTTTCTTTTGTCAACATTTTTTTTTCCAACATTATTTTTGTCCAATTTTTTTTGTCAATTTTTTTTTTGTCAAATTTCTCCTAAAACCATTCACAGTCATTGTTTTTTCCATCTGTGATTCTCTTGATTTCTCTTTCTTTCATTAGTTTTTATTTGTTCTATCTTTTTTGTATGTGTGTGTACTTTTCAAAAGAAGAAGCTGTGATTCTCTTGATTTAGCAGCTTGTAACAGTAGTCTTCTCTCAGCCCACCGTGAATGCGTCTCTCCTCCC
>NW_023260141.1:30256-42756 GCF_009762535.1 Notolabrus celidotus
TCCTTTTTTCTTGATTATGTTTTCTAGTTTGAGGCTGAAGGCAGCGACTCGGATCCCCTGCGGCGACTCCAGGCTTCTGTGTGTTTGAGCGTCCAACGCAGAGACAGGGAGACACATAAACACACTCAGGCCTGTCTGAGAGCTGTTTGTCAAGAGGAGGTGACTTTGGTCAGACTGTGTCCTGTCTGGATCTGGAAGGACACACTGTTATTCCCAATGACACACATGCACACACACACACAGACACACACACACCTCTTCCTGTCTCTTGGTGTGTCTGGGCCAGCAGGACAGAGTCACCTCTGAAAGGCAATGACAAAAATGTGTCCTCCCGTCCACCCCTTTGTTTACGTCTCCTCTGCTTTCACTTGCTATTAAGTATATCATGATTGAGTTACAGGAATTGTCCACGAGCCGGCTCTGATGATTCAATTATCAGCCGGGGGGGAAAATAAATTTAAGGACTTTGGGTCGCATGAAAGAAAAGGACGTTTTGAAGATGTAAGAGCGGCATGTCCCCGCTGCTGCTCGTGCAGGGGGAGGAAGAACCCAGATTCAGATAGTAACAGGAACATGGTGTGTGTTCCTGTCCTACAAACACAAAACCTTTTATTTTAAGTCTGCATTTGGGTCAAATCCATGACAGACTCAGTGCTTTCATGACTAAATAACAAAATAAAGCAACCTCACTTTGACCTCACTGTTGTAAAAAATATTAGAAGTTATTTATAAAGCGCCAAATCACAACAATCGTTCTCCTCAGACTCTTTCCAAACAGAGCCGGTCTACACCGTACTCTCTGTTCTATTATTAACAAAGACCCAACATCAAGCCCGGATCAGATCCAGTCCCATCTCCCAGACAGGACTCAGTCTGACCTCATCTTAATCCACCATGAGCAGAGCACTTTGCAGCATTTAGCAAGTTACAGTGGCAAGGACAAACTTCCTTTAACAGGCAGAAACCTCCAGCAGGACCAGACTCATGTTAGACACACATCTGCTGAGACCGTGTTGGAGCAGCTGGAGTCTGGCACGTCCACAGCAGCAGAGATCCAGAGGAACCTACGAGACAAGGGAGCTCAGGGACTCCAGAAAGGTCTATGGTTAGTAACTTTAATGGGACAGGAAGAGGTAAAGTGAGAGACAGGGATTACAAGATGAAAGTTGGAAATTTGTGAGAAAGGTCCTCCATGTTATCAGATGGGACATGGGTCAAACTCAAAATCCAAAGACTGTCTTTGATCTTAAAGGACAGAATTCTAGAATGTTGTCTTTGATCTTAAAGGACAGAATTCTAGAATGTTGTCTTTGATGTCAAAGACAGAATTCTAGAATGTTGTCTTTGATCTAAAATGACAGAATTCTAGAATGTTGTCTTTGATCTTAAAGGACAGAATTCTAGAATGTTGTCTTTGATCTTAAAGGACAGAATTCTAGAATGTTGTCTTTGATCTTAAAGGACAGAATTCTAGAATGTTGTCTTTGATCTAAAATGACAGAATTCTAGAATGTCGTCTTTGATCTTAAAGACAGAATTCTAGAATGTCGTCTTTGATCTCAAAGACAGAATTCTAGAATGTTGTCTTTGATCTCAAAGACAACATTCTAGAATGTTGTCTTTGATCTTTAAAGACAGAATTCTAGAATGTTGTCTTTGATCTTTAAAGACAGAATTCTAGAATGTCGTCTTTGATCTCAAAGACAGAATTCTAGAATGTCGTCTTTGATCTCAAAGACAGAATTCTAGAATGTCGTCTTTGATCTTTAAAGACAGAATTCTAGAATGTCGTCTTTGATCTTAAAGACAGAATTCTAGAATGTCGTCTTTGATCTAAAGTTAGAATTCTAGAACGTTGTCTTTGATCTAAAGTTAGAATTCTAGAATGTCATCTTTGATCTTAAAGACAGAATTCTAGAATGTCGTCTTTGATCTTAAAGACAGAATTCTAGAACGTGATCTTTGATCTCAAAGACAGAATTCTAGAATGTCGTCTTTGATCTTAAAGGACAGAATTCTAGAATGTCGTCTTTGATCTTAAAGAACAGAATTCTAGAATGTCATCTTTGATCTTAAAGGGCAGAATTCTAGAATGTCGTCTTTGATCTTAAAGGACAGAATTCTAGAATGTCGTCTTAAAGATAGAATTCTAGAATGTCGTCTTTGGTCTTAAAGACAGAATTCTAGAATGTTGTCTTTGATCTTAAAGACAGAATTCTAGAATGTTGTCTTTGATCTTTAAAGACATAATTCTAGAATGTCGTCTTTGATCTTAAAGACAGAATTCTAGAATGTTGTCTTTGACCTTAAAGGACAGAATTCTAGAAGGTCGTCTTTGATCTAAAGTTAGAATTCTAGAATGTCGTCTTTGGTCTTAAAGACAGAATTCTAGAATGTTGTCTTTGACCTTAAAGGACAGAATTCTAGAATGTTGTCTTTGATCTTAAAGGACAGAATTCTAAAATGTTGTCTTTGACCTTAAAGGACAGAATTCTAGAATGTTGTCTTTGATCTTAAAGGACAGAATTCTAGAATGTTGTCTTTGATCTTAAAGACAGAATTCTAAAATGTTGTCTTTGATCTTAAAGGACAGAATTCTAGAATGTCGTCTTTGATCTAAAGTTAGAATTCTAGAATGTCGTCTTTGATCTTTAAAGACAGAATTCTAGAATGTCGTCTTTGATCTCAAAGACAGAACGCAAGGGTCATTGAACGCACCATAACTGTGAGTGTCTGCTTCAAGACTCTGTGACACTGTGGATTGGACCCACCAACATAGTTTTGGGAGTGTAGGAAGAACTCACTGGGGCACACAGACAGTTTGGGCCTTTTATTGCAGGTGCAAATAAAGTCAGTGTCCAATGTTTCAATGTCAACATATCTTCCTTAAAGTCAGTGTAGTAAATATATAAGTGCATATATACGGCATATCAGAGAAGTCAATGTCTGACTAAACATCTGACACATGCTCACAAACAGACAACAAGCACCAACACGAGACCTCGGGTCTCAGGCGCAGAGATAAACATCATGTCTGAAACTCACACACACACACACACACACACACACACACACACACACACACACACACACACACACACACACACACACACACACACACACACACACACACTGTGACTGGTGGGGTGCTTCATTAGTCCTGGTTAATAAAGTGTAAAGGATTTTCATTAGTGCTGACGAGCCAGCTGGCTGAGGACAGAGCTGACTGACAAGAGGTCAGAGAGGAGGAGGAGGAGGAGGAGGAGGAGGAGGAGGAGGAGGAAGAGGACGAGGAGGAGAGATGATGGAGGGATGATGGTGGGAGAAGAGGAGCAGGAAAAGACACAAGGAGTCAAGTTTATTTATAGAGCACTTAAAGAAGGACACAAGGTGGAAAAGGAACACCTGACACCACCGTTAGAACACAGACACATGACAGTGATGAGAGGAAGAGGAGGAGGAGGAGGAGGAGGAGGATGGAGGAGGAGGATGGAGGAAGGGAATAAAAAAGGGGGATTAGTAAACATGTTGAAAGAAGATGCTCATCAGGGTTGAAAGATGAGGAGATAGAGAGAAGCGGAGGATGATTGCACCTTGGAAACATCACAAAAAAGAACAGATGGTGGACGACTTGTAGAGGACGATGTTAAAAAAGGAGAACACAGGAGTGAAGGAGGAGGGATGATTAATGGAAAGAGGATAGAAAGAAGGAAAAGTAAGTCCATGTGGATAGAAGGGGAGGAAGAGGTGAAAGGACGGACGGATCCTTACAGAGAAGGAGAAGAGAAATCCTTTTAGTGTCTTAGGATGGAGGGATGAACAGAAGGAGAGGGGACACTGATGGAAGTACAGAGAGACAGACAGAGGACAGAGAGCTAGAATCCTCCCAGATTTCACCAGATGTTTTGACTTTACTCAAACACACCATCGTCTGTGGTCTTAAGGTGCATTTGGACCAAGAGTCCCGGGGTCTGTTAGCCCCCAGAACTACTTCCCCCTGAACTAAAAGGTTCCTGGTCCCCCATTGTTGTCTGCGTTTCGATCGCGGGCTGAAGTCCCGGGTAGATTGTGTAAATCAGGCCAGTGACGTATGGAGGAAAAAAAGTAAATGCACTACACCACCAGACCAGTAGAGGGCAGTAACACAAAGAGGAATGCCATTCATCACAGATGACACCATAGAAGCAGACGGACAGGCAGGTATCATTATGAGCAACACAACAGTTAGCCTGTTAGCATGAAGAGACTCAGCAGGTCTGTTTTAGATGGTGCTATATTTCATCACAGATGGAAAAAACAATGACTGTGAATGGTTTTTGAAAAAAATTGACAAAAAAAAATTAACAAAAAAAAATGTGACAAAAAAAAATTGACAAAAAAAAAATTTGACCCAAAATAATTTGACCCAAAAAAAAAAGGAAAAAAAAATTTGAAAATTTTTTTGGGAAAAAAAAGATTTGGAAAAAAAAAATTTGAAAAAAAAAATTCTGAAAAAAAAAATTTGACAGAAATATATTGACTAAAAAGTGACCCGGCACCTGTCGAAAAAATTGATTTTCCTCAAATTTGAAATTGTGCTCCAAAAGCAGAAAAACCTGAAAAAAGTGAAAATTTTGTGCCTGCGGTTAAAAACATGGAAAAAGCAAAGAATGAATCAACACCAGTAGAGGGCAGTAACACAAAGAGGAATGCCATTCATCACAGATGACACCATAGAAGCAGGTATCATTATGAGCAACACAACAGTTAGCCTGTTAGCATGAAGAGACTCAGCTGGTCTGTTTTAGATGGTGCTATATTTCATCACAGATGGATTCACTGAATCAACACGTGAGAGGAGATAAGCGTGAGTAGCAAAGACGTTTCAACACGGCTTTAAAATCCTTTTGAACTCAAAAAGCCGTGATCGCAGAGATCGCCCGGTGTTTTGGTTTAAACAGCGACCCTGTTAACTGGAGACTCTCAGCCGGATGCATCCCTCATAAACGTCTTTAGACCATCATTAAATATCTGATGAGGATATTTTGAAATCTTAATAAAAACTAAACTAGTTTGCATTCCCAGGAACTCCCTCTGTGTTTCAACAGCTGTGTAAACTCCACAAACACTGACACGTTCAGCTGAAGGTCTCCAGTTTACAGGGTCACTTTTAAAAGCGGAACACCGGGAGGAGAGACGCATTCACGGTGGGCTGAGAGAAGACTACTGTTACAAGCTGCTAAATCAAGAGAATCACAGCTTCTTCTTTTGAAAAGTACACACACATACAAAAAAGATAGAACAAATAAAAACTAATGAAAGAAAGAGAAATCAAGAGAATCACAGATGTGTGTGATGTTATTGTGGACGGAGGGAGGAATAAAAACACTGAGGTTAATCTACCAATCAGACACGTTCAGCATTGCAGGCCCCGCCCCCTGAAAGTCCTAAATGTTAAATGTTGCTCTATGATCCTAAATATTTAGCTGACATCCAAATTCACACTGCTGCATATCAGCTTAATATTAAGGATCAAGGAGCAACATTTAAACTTAACATTTAGATTTATATTTAGCATTTGGCTTTAACAAAATTTTAACTTAATATATTTTTCACAACAAAATTAAATGTGCAGAAGATCACATGATTGTTATTTTCAGTGTGCCCCATACTTCTCCAGCACAAAGTCATATGTGTTGGAATCAGCATTACAAATGAACACAGGCGCAGGCTACACATGCATTTATCTCTAAAACACACACACACACACACACACACACACACACACACACACACACACACAGGGAGCAGGTCAGGGGGTCTTTGGGGGACAATGAGGATTTGGCAGCTTCTAAAAGGTTATGTCGAAACGCATGATCTCATGGAGGCCATGTGTGTGCGTGTTGCTCAGATTGATGCCTCTTGTCAGGTCTCTGTCAGAGGTCTTTCTGCCTGGCATGGACACAAACACACACACACACTCTCTCTCACACACACATACACACTCACACACACACACAGGGTCTGACAGAAACTTGGCTGGTGTCAAACCGTCACCAGGCGCTGAGCCCGGTGGATGCGGCCTCTCCTGCCATCAGTCTGCCTGGATGATGTGTGAACCACAATCACAACAACACGGAGTGCAGAGAGGAATAAAAAGATGATAGACAAATGAGTTGGGACATGTTTTGACACAAAGGCAAGGTGATAATCTGAGTGTGTGTGCAGAACTAATGTTTCCAGACTCTGGATTTAGACTGTGGTGAGAGATTTTGGTCAAATCTTACTCGGCCTTTCAAACCCTGCAGACTTCAGAGGTCAGAGGACGATCTAACAAACATTAAGCCTTCCTGAAATATCAAATGCAGTTTGTAATGTAAGCTGATTGTTCTGCACATTAAAATGCATGTTGGGAGATGAGCTTTACGGCTGCTACACTAATGACTGCAGGTGGATGTTTCCATCAGCGTGAGCAGGAGAAAATACCACAGAGCTCAACAGTCCATCTAGAAATGCATTATTATGTGTACAGAGCCGTGGAAGCTGTGTGTGTGTGTGTGTGTGTGTGTGTGTGTGTGCTTGTACATCATCTGTGCAGGTAGGCCTGGAGGGCACCAGACATTATGGAGGGTTAACAGAGTCCATTACTGCAGCATGGAGCTCTTTGTCACATGGGGAGGAACATATAAAGCTGTTATTGGGCGATTTATCTGATTAACATGCAAACACTCCCCTCCCACCTGCACACACACATTTACACACACACACAGACACTCACACACACACACACACATTATGCACATTATCTCTGTGGTTTTGTTCCAGCTCTGTCGATTTGTGCTTCCATTACTGGAATAAAACGATGAATTATCATAGTTGTTTTATTTTTCTGGACACTATTGTTCAGGTATTTTTCAGACCTGCTGAAATTACAGCCTCAACATTTTCAGACGATGTTAAAAAAACAATCGTTGGAGGGAAAAATGTTCAAGTATAGAAGGAATTCATGCAGTATTTGAAATTAGGAGTGATAAATCACTGCCACTATGATTTCTTACAACCCAATTTCCACCACATCCATGTCCGGTCTGATATTTTGCAGCTTGATCATGTTCAATTAAAGCTCATCTGTCAGATAGATTACTCTGATTGGCTGTTGAGCAAAGTGAATCAGTGCACAGGAAGATAACCAAACTTGAAGAAAGCAATAAAACATTTGTGCCACTTGCAGCCTTGCATCTGACACAATGTGAATTGGAAGTAGCTTCTGATTGGTGATAATCTCTTTTGACAGATTCTGCATAAAAATACAGAAGATGGGTCCAAAATGAGGACCAGATTTTGGTGTTGGAAGCATCCCAGATTCAGTTTGTAGCCTGGGTTGTATTAGTCACTAACTTTCCGGTGGAAATTTGCTGGAAATGCATGAAACAGTTTGCATGGAGAGCAAAAGGAGGAGAACTTACCTAACGGCCAGATTCCACTAGATCCGTCTCTGATCTGTCACAGGATCTGATAGGTTTCTAATCTAGTCAATTTGACCTTCCTGCACATCTGTTCCAACTCCCCCCTCAACCACCTGCCTATTAACCAAACTGTCTATCATGCTTCTTTAAAGCTGACATTATCCAGTTTGGTCTCCACCTCAGTCCTCAGTGAAGCAAATCCCCTACATCGGACTGAGCCAGTTGTTTTATCATGACTGGATGAGCTGACCCTCCCCCAAAAAACAGCAGACTCCGCCCCTTTTTGGTACATGCAATCTGATAGTCCGGTCCATTTTTCATTCAGATGCGTACCAACATACTTGTAGGTTTGCACCAACTCAGTGACCTCCAAAAGACCGGCCAAACTTCACTGGATCTTCCACCTCCGATTCGTCACAGCACCGGATCTGATCACAATCCAGAAGAGCTGCCGCGTGACATTCTGCAAGATAAACAAACTAGAAAAACTAAATATAAAGTTTCATTTTCCAACCAAAGCCTAGAGAGGAGAAGTCTGCTGCTGCAGGACATGCAGCTGGATGTTGAGCTTGGTGACCTGTGGGATCCAAAATCCAAACATGTATTTTGGATTGAAATGCCCGTCCCTAAAGTGAACAAACAAAAAGGTGAAGGGAAAGAAGAACAATGACGTTGATGGCACTGGATCTGATAGGTTTCTATTCTAGTCAATGTGTTAACTTCCACTGGATCCTCTCCGTTGCGTTCCAGCTGCGTCTCTGACCCGGCAGGTCTGAGTCCTCCATGGATCAGATACACAAGACTTCTATTTGTGCCAGATGCCGGAGCACGACGCATCAATCTCAACAGAGCAGATGGAGCGGGACAGGAAGTCAGGTTTCACCAAAACAAAATGAAAACATCCGGTTAATTTTCAGAATAAAACACTCTGTGTTATCACCAGATCGTATTTCACTTAACTACAACAACAAACCAAAGTCATGATGAGCGGAGCCAGGCCTGGAGTCAACAGGTCAGAGGTTTTCAGAGGACCAGAAAGACTACATGGATGAGGAGAGGAGGAGGAGGAGGAGAATCCTTGATTCAGGGATTACAGAAGGGGAAACCTCGGTCACATGACTCCAGCTGTCCGGCGGTCCTGAAAATGCAGCCGGTGGGTGTTGACGGACGAGAGAGCACGGAGCTGGACCGGACACGGGTCTGGTGGAAGTCTGACGTAAGATATAAGTCCTCAGTTCTGACAGAAGTCTGCAAAGTCTGATGATTTTAGATTCTATCTTGCCAGATATTCCTGCAGAGCGAGAGAGGGATTTCACTTCCAGCAATCTGCTTCTACATGCTGAAGATGGAGGCAGACACAACACGGCCATGGTCCCAATAGTCAACAGGTCAGAGGTTTTCAGAGGACCAGAAAGACAACATGGATGAGGAGAGGAGGAGGAGGAGAATCCTTGATTCAGGGATTACAGAAGGGGAAACCTCGGTCACATGACTCCAGCTGTCCGGAGGTCCTGCTCCGGGTGTTGACGGACTGCAACGGATCAGAGACAAACTTAAAGTTAGTTTTTCATTCGAAGATGGATGTCAGGTTTCATCCAGGCGTCCTCCCTGCCTTGTGCACTCAGCCTCTGAACATCATGCAGGATGAATCATTTTCCTGTTATATTATTCTCTCTAAAGGTTTTTCAACACAATGACAGAAGCTCTCTGGCAGTAGCAGAGCGAACACGTTGTTTTGCATTAGAGAGAAGATTATTTCTCTCTCTGTAATGTACTTGAGAGTTTGCATTTCAACTTTTGAAAGTACTTTAAGGCCGCCTACACATCCTCTGATGAAGGAAGTCTGCCTCGATAAACGGCGTCTTTATCTCTGAGTCAAAGTGTCTCGGCGGAACTCTTTGAAATCCACATCTTGACCCTGATAACCCTGAGGAGCTTCGCCTGGCAGTGTACTCAGACAAACGCTCCTTCAGGATGGATCTTTAGAAACCTGTCTCAGGTTTCAGCGTTAACGTTCAACGTGTTTCTCCTGAGACGATGTATCCCTGTGACAGACAGGTGTGTATCTAATCATCTGATAACTGTCCTCTCAGGAGCTGAGTGCCATCAGGCTGTGAAATGAGTTTAAAACTTGTGTATGAAAGTTTGAGTTCTGCCTGATGGTGAGGATGAATCTGTTTGTGTGAGGAGTGATGAGATGCAGAAGATAAAAGTTGGATCTGTGGACGAAGATAGGGATTTTATCTCTTTCTGCTCTTCCTCCTTCTTCGTCTTCTCCCCGTCACTCAGTGAATCAAATATTAAATGTAGACGTTAAAAAAACTGTAGAGGCTGAAACCTTAAATGCTCCTTATATTCACTGTGAAAGCATGCTTAGTGTTTCAGACGTTAGACGAGGTCAACTTCTGCAGGAGGATTCATGTTGACATTTCTGTCCTCATTCAGCTCTCTGTTGTCTGTATCACAGGACAGGATGTTGCTCCACTTCTCCCTCTCAGAGATGGTTGATGGTTGGGGTCCAGTAGCTCCTCAGGCTGCTCTCACATCTGTTCCCGCTAACTCTCATTATTTCCCTAAGACCGAGACCAGCCTGAGACCACACTGATGTTTTTACCACAGTGTCAACAGGCAGAGGGGGAATGAGACGGACTACTTTCTGTGGAGTGATTTCTTATGACGTGTGATCAGGTTGTTCCTGGAGTTACTTTTGTTGTTGGGAATTTCATTCTGTTGTGATTTGGCTTTGATCCATCAGAACATCCAATTCTGTTCTTCTTTGATGTGTTCCATTCCATTCTATTGTTCTTTGATGTGTTCCATTCCATTCTATTGTTCTTTGATGTGTTCTGTTCCATTCTATTCTTCTTTGATGTGTTCCATTCTATTCTATTGTTCTTTGATGTGTTCCATTCTATTGTTCTTTGATGTGTTGCATTCCATTCTATTCTTCTTTGATGTGTTCCATTCTATTGTTCTTTGATGTGTTGCATTCCATTCTCTTCTTCTTTGATGTGTTGCATTCCATTCTCTTCTTCTTTGATGTGTTCCATTCCATTCTAATCTTCTTTGATGTGTTCCATTCCATTCTATTCTTCTTTGATGTGTTCCATTCCATTCTAATCTTCTTTGATGTGTTCCATTCCATTCTATTCCTCTTTGATGTGTTCCGTTCCATTCTATTCCTCTTTGATGAGTTCCATTCCATTCTATTCTTCTTTGATGTGTTCCATTCCATTCTATTCTTCTTTGATGTGTTCCATTCCAATTTATTGTTCTTTGATGTGTTCCATTCCATTCTATTCTTCTTTGATGTGTTCCATTCTATTCTTCTTTGATGTGTTGCATTCCATTCTATTCTTCTTTGATGTGTTCCATTCTATTGTTCTTTGATGTGTTGCATTCCATTCTATTCTTCTTTGATGTGTTCCATTCTATTCCTCTTTGATGTGTTGCATTCCATTCTCTTCTTCTTTGATGTGTTCCGTTCCATTCTATTGTTCTTTGATGTGTTCCATTCCATTCTCTTCTTCTTTGATGTGTTCCGTTCCATTCTATTGTTCTTTGATGTGTTCCATTCCATTCTATTCTTCTTTGATGTGTTGCATTCCATTCTATTCTTCTTTGATGTGTTCCATTCTATTCCTCTTTGATGTGTTGCATTCCATTCTCTTCTTCTTTGATGTGTTCCGTTCCATTCTATTGTTCTTTGATGTGTTCCATTCCATTCTCTTCTTCTTTGATGTGTTCCGTTCCATTCTATTGTTCTTTGATGTGTTCCATTCCATTCTATTCTTCTTTGATGTGTTCCATTCCATTCTATTCTTCTTTGATGTGTTCCATTCCATTCTCTTCTTCTTTGATGTGTTCCATTCCATTCCATTCTTCTTTGATGTGTTCCATTCCATTCTACTCTTCTTTGATGTGTTCCATTCCATTCCATTCTTCTTTGATGTGTTCCATTCCATTCTACTTTGAAGTGTCCCGTTCCACTCCATTCTCACATTTTTACCACAGTGTCAAAGAGGCAGAGGGGGAATGAGACAGACTACCTTATGTGGATTGATTTGATATCACGTGTGTGATCAGGTTTTTCTAAGTATTGAAGCATTCCATTCTCTTCTGCTTTGATCTCTTCTTATCTATTCCATTCCATTCTATATGCACAGCCAGGTCATAAGTACAGATATATCTAACCTGGTTTATTGATGACTTCACTCCTTTATAAATTATTTGAATTAATGTGACCACTTTCTAAATTCTTTCTTTTTGCACTCCTTTATCTGTCTTTCTCCCTTTGTTTGTCATTTCCACTTCAGGCCCCCTTTTGCTCCCCTCTCAAAAGTCATAACGTTCTTCTTTCCTTCCCTTCCTTCCTTCCTTCCTTTGTGTCTCTGTTGTTACCTTCGGTGCTCCCTCCACCCTAACTCTCCCCTCCTAGGCTTCTATCTCCGACTCTTTGTTCTAAGAGGAAAACAGCAAGTAGCAAACCGCTCTACCTGCAGGGTGGAAACATATTACTATGTTCCCCAAGTCTGTCATTGTGTGTGTGTGTGTGTGTGTGTGTGTGTGTGTGTGTGTGTGTGTGTGTGTGTGTGTGTGTGTGCAGGCCTTAAGGGAAGTAGTGATAATACATGGCAAACAGCGTCCATTATTGCTGTATGAAACCTTTGACACATGGGAGGGAGCACACACTGGCTTCATGTTGGGCTGCTTCAAACACACACTCTCTCTCACACACACACACACTCTCTCACACACACACATGGAAATAAAAGTCATTCCCCCTGTAACACAGCCCGGCACACACAGTCCCACACATTTGCATCACGCTGTGCTTTTATATAAAACATAAACACGCAATTACCGACAGGCCTCCTGTTGTCGTGTATTTGTTCTGTTTCCTCTCTGAACTGTGAAGCGCCGCTGCACCCGGCCTCAAATCTAATGAACACACACACGCACACAGCAGCGGGAAACATTTCTCATATTTGTCGACACTTATTACCGAGCAATTAGTCCACACGAGCTGAGAGGGAGTGTGTTTTGATGTGATGG
>NW_023260142.1:0-20000 GCF_009762535.1 Notolabrus celidotus
GAACTCACTCCCCTCCCATATCCAAAACTGCTCTGACCCTTCAGCTTTCAAATCTCTTTTAAAAACTCACCTTTTTAAGTTAGCTTTTCATTTGTGATTGTACTGTTTGTTTGTTTTGTTTGATCTGTGTTATTTGTTTATTTTTGCTTGTATTGATTTTAACAATTGTACAGTGTCTTTGAGTTTTTGAAAAGCGCTATATGTATATAAAAATGTATTATTATCAACAAAACTCTTAAAGACACATTTTACAATGTTTTCTACAGCCGAAGTGACTACAGCCCTACAGTACATTATGCTGGTCATAGGATATAGGAAGTAAAGATGATTAAAATTCAATCTGCTCCTGTAATTGTCTTTGAATAGTGTGATAAGACCTGAAGACCTTCTATCAGTCTGTGGTGGCCAGTGCTCTCTTCTTTGCTGTGGCGTGCTGGGGGTGGAGGTATCAAGACGGGTGAGGCCAGCAAGCTCCACAAGCTGGTAAAGAAGGCCCGCTCTGTGGTTGGCCTAGAACTGGACGGTCTGGAGTCAGTGGCTGAGAGGAGGTTGATGGACAAACTGCGAGCCATCCTGGACAACCCCTCTCACCCTCTCCATGATGAGCTGTGGCTGATGGGGAGCTCGTTCAGTCAGCGCATCATCCCACCACGGTGCAAGACTGAACGCTTCGGGCGCTCCTTTGTGCCCACCGCCATCAGACTGTTGAACAGTAATGGAGGCCACAGACTGCACCATGCTGACCACTGCCCCCCCCCCCCCCCCCCCCCCCCCCCCCCCCCCCCCCCCGCGCTCTGTGGTTGGCCTAGAACTGGACAGTCTGGAGTCAGTGGCTGAGAGGAGGTTGATGGACAAACTGCGAGCCATCCTGGACAACCCCTCTCACCCTCTCCATGATGAGCTGTGGCTGATGGGGAGCTCGTTCAGTCAGCGCATCATTCCACCACGGTGCAAGACTGAACGCTTCAGGCGCTCCTTTGTGCCCACTGCCATCAGACTGTTGAACAGTAACGGAGGCCACAGACTGCACCATGCTGAACACTGACACCCCCCCCATGAACAGATCCATAACATCCCTGTTCTGTCTGTCACACTCCATCATCCCATCCTGAACTCTCTCTTGACTGCTGCTGGCATTATAATGTATAATATACTGTATTATATAATTATCTTGCTATATTATATTTTGTTAAATTACATTACTATTCTAAGTACAACCCATGGTCATATTACATACAAATATTATTTCTATTTATTGCTTAATTTGTCATTACCAACCATAATCACACCATGTCAACCTGTCACTACTGAAACATTTTTTAATACTGCCTGTAATTACTGCTATTTAATTTAAATTCCCTTTGTAACATTGTATATATCTAAATTGTATTCTAGCTTTATTGATCTATTTTATTTTACTTATTTTTATTTTATTTATTTTTTATTTATTTTATGTTATTTTGTTTTATTTTTTGTTTTATTTTTAATTTTTATTTTGTACTTATTTTTTTTTATCTTATTTTGTACTTATTGAAACTTCTTTCTTGATTGTACTTATGTCTGGGTTGCTGTAACAACTGAATTTCCCCCCCGGGGGATCAATAAAGTAATATCTTATCTTATCTTATCTTATCTTATCTTATCTTATAAAGAAAGTTAAGATTTAAGGCTGCCACAGAGCTGTGAGCTGAAACTAACTTCTAAGCACCATTGACTCAATATTTTTCCCTAAAAGTTACCTTATAGGTTGAATCCTGGGAAGTGATTTAATATTTTGGGGGGTCCTAATGCCTTTGAACTTGCTCTTGTAGATTTCTTCAGCCTGCAGCTGCAAGGGTTAGGGTTAAGGTTTAATGGCTTAAGTCCCTTTGGGGCGACTGCGCCTGTTCAAAGCATGTCCACCAGAAGTGTTTCTTTTTGTCACTGACAGCCACTTAGAATAACAATCTGAGCCTGACTAAAAGGTTTGTCTCTGTAGTGATCATCTTGTAATGTTGTCAAAGAGGAAGATGAAACCAGAGGCAGCTTCCTCAAACACATTTAACCTCACAGAAGGACACAGGAGATGCAGACCTTCCTCTGTTTTAAATGATGCTTTACACTTATGTTGTTGCATCCAAACCTGGCATTAAAACACCTGAGTCACACAATCTTCACAATGAACTACTCTTTAATCAAAGTGATTAAGCAAAAGTTTGTTTAGCAAAAATGCATCAATAAAGGTAGTACAGCTGGATTAGAAATTGCAAAAAAATCAACAATATAAAATGAAAGTATTCAGCTCATCGTCATTTATGAGTATAAAGTGCTAATTAAGTGACACATTTACAATTCATTACATATAACAGTAAAGAGGCACAGTGAACCCGGACATGTAGGGACGTCTCGCTGCTTCAAGCAGCAGGTACTCAATGAAACACAGCTATCAAAACAGTGGTTTGGAATTAACATTGCAAAGTATGTTTACACACGTAGGAGGGGGTGTAAAAATCCACCAATCAGATTCAATTACTGGCTTTAACGTTAAAGAGCTGAGTGCAACGATCGGTATGAACTGGTGGATGGTCCGGTTTTAAATGAATCGGTTTACTGTGCTCCATTTACTGAGTTCTCAATCTCTTGAAATCACAGTCCTGTGAAATCCAGACTTGTGGACTGTGTATCCAAAAGTCTGCTGGTCTGTACACGTTTAACCCAAGCGGCAACCTCCGGTCTCAAACTATGAAGCCCATGCTGAAGTGTTATAAACTGCAATACACCGAGAATCCACTTGAGGCTGGCTGCAGAAACACAGGAAACCACATACACATGAATGGGAAAAAGAGGATCTTTGCAGCATTAATAAACATGTTTACAGCCTGGTTCAAAAAACAGCTTGGCACACACTGTACAGGGGGGATTTTTTTCTAACGTGACGAGTCAGAAGATATTAAGATTATGAGTTTTCGCCCAAATAAGGGCACGACTGACGTGACTCCCAGTCGGGAAGACACAGCTGTTGGCTAGGAGGCTCAAACTCCACCCCTTTACGTCACACTCTGCCTGGTTGAGTTCAGCATTTCCAATATGGCTGCCGCCGTCGATTGGCTTCAAAACAGCTCTCAGGAACAGACGAGTGACGTCACGGATACTACGTCCATATTGTATACAGTCTATGGTTTAACCCTCCTGTTATGTTGCGGGTCAAATTGACCCTTTTAAAAGTCTATTTTAAGCACTATATGCCTTCCATGCAGCATAAAAAACTTCTGCCATGTTAATTTATCAACATCACTTCATAAAAATAAAAAAAAATTCAAAATGTAAAATAATATAAACAAAAATATGTCATGTAAAAGTATTGTATTTATATTTTGGCCAATACAATGTACATTAAAACAAGTTTTAACATTAATTTTAATGAAAGAGGAGTGAGTTATCCTCATTGAAGTATGATCTGTGAGAATTAAAAAACACCAATGGACTAAATCTTGATTTAAATGGTTAGTAATGGAGTTAAAAATCAGATTTCAAAACATCTGATTCAGATTTTTCGGGTTCTGACACTTTTGGATCATTGAAAATGCACCGGGTCAAATTGACCCAGGAACATTATTGCTGTTCCAGAGAAACGAACATAACAGGCGGGTTAAGAAGAGCTATTAAGTACAACAGCAGAAAAGCAAATCTCACCTGGAGAAACCTTTGCTAAGAAGTTAGCATTAGCAAGCCTGCAGCCTAAGAAGACCCGGACACGACGCACTATACTTCCTTTGTTAAAGTTTAAATTGAATCAGTGAACAATTTGCAAAGTACTGAACTGAACTGAATCAAATCATTGGAACATGATTCGTCCCTGGATCAGATTGTAACCATCAAGAATTGGATTGAATCAGATTGGGTAAAGTTAAGAAACGTAGCATACACACAGTGAAAATAACACTCATATACCTAAAATTCAATGTTTTTAAAGGCCTATGAAGTAAGCACAATTCTCCAGAACTAATCCCTCCAAAGCCAGGTAAACATTCATACTTAAGTCTTTTTTTTAAATATGTCTTCACATATCATACAGATTGCATTATTATCATTATTGCCTGGAGACTATTTTCAAACAGTTGATCTGCCGTGCATTGACTATAAGTTTCTTTTCCAGCAAGTCATCAGTATTGCTTCATCTGCACCAATTTCTTTCAGGAAGCTGTCTTGAGTAATTGTTGTGAAATGAGGGACCTGCACCAGAAAGTGTAACTGTAAATAGAAACAAACACAAAAGCCTTCATGTGAGTTTCAGCTCCAAATTAGAGGGAAGACTTGGACCTGGCATTCAGCCCTGTGTCCAGTCTTTAACAGCCATTAACCTCAATCCAATTTGACCGAGAAGCATTTCAAATCCTTGTTAGTCTCTGCAGAAGACTCCTCCATTAATTATTTGTGTTTTTGCAGCAGAGATTGGAGTGCGTAATGTTCAGGAGACAAAGCCAGAAGATTTATATATGAAGGTCTGATTCTAGTTTCTCGTCTTTTCCTGACTCAAATTTCTTCACGTCATCCGGGGAGTCCATACTGCCGTCGTACCCTCCATTGTGGTAGGTTGTAGATCTCCCCCAGGTGACCCTGCTCGCTTTGTGAGGTGACCCCACCTCGCTGCTCTCCTCCTCTTCATCGTTTTCCCGCACACACTTGACGCGCTCCTCTCCTTTCAGCTTCTGGCTCAGCCTCTCGGACAGCTTCCTGGCCAAACGCGCGATCGTGCTTCTCTTCCCCTGCAAGCCGTCATCCACGGGCACCTGCACGTTCCCCACGTACCACATAAGCCAGGGCCCGAGGCTGAAGAAGACGAGCAGGGAGCCGGTGTAGATCAGAAAGTCTCCGTAGAAGCGTCCCTCGATGCGCAGGTTGGCGAATATTCCGATGAAGAGGAGCACCAGACCCACGATATCAAACACGATGGCCATGAAAAACACAGACACGCAGCGTCCAATGCACTTCACCGGCTCCATGGTGGAGCATTACAGCTGCTGCTGCTGCTCGCTGCTTGTATAACGGGAGGATGCTTCATCCGGTGTACCTGAGGAGGGAGCGCACCTGCAGAGCCCCGCCTCAAAGAGTGGATAAACAAGGAGTCTCCCCTCTGGCTCAGAGACAGTGTACACACACACACACACTCACATTAAACACACACATGGTGAGTCAGGTGTGTCAGGTGTTCTTGTGTATTCACTTATTTTAACCTGCACTGATCTGAACCGGATAAAGATTCAAAACCAGCAAGGTGATGCAAATGAAACACAGCAGGCAGGACGTCATTTGACATGCAAATTCACCTTCAGACACACAAAGTTAACTATAGTTACCCTGACTCAGCTTTTTTTCTAAATGTGATGGATAAACCCTCTTTGTACAGAATAGACTAGTCTGATATCTTTATTATTACATTTAACACACACACACTCCCACATGTATAAATGAGGCTACCTCAACATTCAAACTTGGAAACTTATATGATCTGACAGACACAAAAAATTCAGGCCTTAATGGCAGATTATCTGTGTTTGCATTAAGTAGCCAACAATGGCATTGAAGCACTGTGCAAGGGTCTTACTTTGGACATCAGGTAGATTTGCCATTTGTTAAGTTGAAGGAGATGACTGGTACACACTTAAAGGGATATTTCAGTGTTTTTGAAGTGGGGTTGTATGAGTTAGAGTACACTAGTGCTCCCGGTAGCTACAATGCGTGCCGGTGAGCTCTTCCCCTTTAAAGGTGACATATTACGTTTTTTTTTCATCCATATATATTGGTCTAAGAGGTCCCCAAAACATGTCTTTAAAGTTTATACTCATAAAAACACTTTGAAATCAGATTTTGGTCTGCCTGTAAATCCCTCTTTTTCAACCCTGCTCAGAACAGGCTGTTTTCCGTGTCTGTGCCTTTAAATGAGAATGAGCTCTCTGACCACGCCCCCTCAGGAAGTGGATGTGCCCTCGGCTGTCCAGCACGTTGATCTAATGTTCACATGTTGGCTGCTCATAGACCCGCGTTACTTCAACTCTGAATCTGATCCAGAATCTGATCCTTAGGCGCCTGCAGCAGGACCTCTCTGAACCATTGGTCACAGATTTAGTGTTTCTTGTTGTTTTATTTGTCAGCATGTCGACGCGTGTCTTGGTACACAGCTACCAACATGTAGCTATGTGGCTATGCTAACTAGCGCTAGCACTTATACATGATAAATAAAAATCCTCCACTAGATCTTCAAATCTGCAGACGTGGGGAGTAAAACCGACCTTTGTGTTTATTAAGACAGCCTACAACTAGCATGCCTCCCTCCTAAGCTCCTTGTTAGCACACATGTGTGCAGGTAATGAAAAACGGAGGAGGGGTGGAGTTGTATTTTATACAGTCTATGGGCTGAACAAGCTCCGAGCTCTGACTTCCTGTTACAGACCGGATGGCGTTGTGACGTATGAAAAACACTGAAAACTGAAACGGCTGGTTTCAGCACACATTTACAGAAAGGTGGAGAAATCAGAACAGGGGCAGAATGGATTCTTTTCATTTTCAGGGGGTTTGTAGACAGGGACACATATTTCAGGTAGAGAACCATTAAAAAGTCCATTCTGCATGATATGTCACCTTTAATGAGAAAATTCCCAGAGGACCGGTAGGTAAGCTAGGCTACTTTCTCTGCAGATGGGGTCTCCTATTTCGCATAATCTCACTAAAGTTGAGAAAATATGGTCCAGGAACTCATCACGGTGCAAATGCATGCACAAGTAGAAAAAAATGGAGCTCTTTAGTTTGCCGTCAGAGACCCCCTTTGTTTTGTTTTAGCACTATTTTCAGACGCACCTCGCAGACCGGTGCATGAGCACGGATACACACCCATCAGCTGTTTGCATCAACAAGCACGTAGCATATTTTTGCAGACACTTTTAGGATTAAAAAACTACAAACTGCAGAAATGAGTGATGCTGACAGCGACGATGACATGCCGTTTACTGTGGACACAAGAGGACACCTCTATGAACCAGAGTTTACAGAGGAAGAACTCCACATGCAAACCCAACGTACCAACGAAGAAGAAGAGAAGGGAGAAAGTTGTGTGCTAACGTTAGCTGTGTTCTGATGTTTTTGTATGGCCTGATCTCTTCCTGGATTTTCAATTGTCTTTGTGGCTGCTTATCAATCTGGGAGCATTAAAATGAAAATTTCTCAGGTCATCCGGGGTTACACAATGTGACCTGGAACACAGCAGCAAGACATGATAACAATGTTTAAGCATCCCACCCTGAGCGTGGCGTCACAAGAAGATCACCACCATGGAATTAAGGTCAGTTGCATATGTATTTACTTGAATATGAAGCACTTGTAAAATATATATATATATATTTTTTAGTGAGTTCAAACTCTTCATGCAAATAAACTCAACATCAATTGACATTTGATATTGTTTATAGCAGCTTTAGATATCCCATCCTTAGCTTGAGTCTCGTTTAAAGTGCATTCTTAAAGACATATGAATATTTCATGTCAGAGTAGTGGACACTTAAGGTCCCAGAAGGGGTTAATAATAAAGACTTTCTACCACATGTTATTTAAATCCTATGAAAATGCTCCTTCAAGTCACAGCAGTCAAATTTCTTCCAGAGAGCTGCCCTGCTTCTTCAGTGGCTCAGTTTTTTTTTCATAATAAGACAAAGTAAACGGAGGATTATAAGCTCTCACAACTTTTAATTATGCATGAATTGGCATATAGTGTAGCACACAGCATTAGGAAATCCCCCAAGTCCACTTTCCCATCATAAATATTCATCAGGACAGTATGCTCTCTAGTATCCACACTAAATTGTGTGTAAGTAATAAGTGCACTGTTGTCCTTGTGCTTGCACCTTTTTTCTTTTTTGGCAGCCATGTTTTTATGCAAACGTTTTCATGCACACTTTGGATTGAGATAGGTGCACCAATCCTGTAAACATCAGAGAAACAAAGGTAGACCGCACCACAACGAGTCTCTGAATAAAAAGCTCCATGCTAGAAAGAATCTATGTAATCCAGTTTCTGCAGGTCTTGTGTCACAGGTTGAATTGTGGCGGCCTGTAGTAAGTGAGCGGCTTCTTCATGTTCAATCGCTTCCTGTTCTCCTTGGTGATAGGGATCAGGACCACGCCCACCACAAAAACCATCAGTCCGATGGACAGCAAGGCGGGCCCCAGGATGTTGGTGACCTTCTTGCAGTGTCCAGCAAACCACAGGCCGCTGATGATGATGCCGCACGCCAGGAAGCTGCCCCCTGTTGACATGAGGTGGATGGGGAACCAGAAGATCTCACGCTTGTTCTCGGTGCGGGGGTTCTCTGCGGTCCAGACGGACTCGCTGCGGGAGAGGCTGAACACGGTGGACTCTGTGCGGCTTGGCGGAGTGAGCTGGTCCCTGGACTGGGAGAGGGTGCACTCTCCCAGGGGGATGTTCTCTGGGCTGCCCGGCATGGCCTCCTGGAAGAGTCTGAGGGAGGAGGAATTTAAAGCGTCACACATGAAATCCTGACAATTTTCAGATCCTTCATTTTTCTACAACTGCACTTTCACCAAGCGGCAACATCCGGTCTAAAAACATGAGGCCAATGTGGAAGTGCTAAAAACTGCAGTTCATGGAGTGTCCACTAGAGGCTGGCTCCGGAAGTACCAGAAACCACGTACACACCAATTCAAAAAAGCCGATCTTTACAGCAGAAATAAACATGTTTACAGCCTGGTACAAAAAACAAGTGTAGTCTGGATAGCTCATTTCTTGATCGGCACACACTGTATGGGGGGTGAATTATTTCATAACACGGCAATTTCAAAGATATTTAGATTACAGGTCTTCCAATGAGAGGCACAGCTGACTCGATTGACAGGCGGGAACACTGTAGCTGTTGGCTAGGAGGCTCAAAGCCCGCCTCTTTACCTCACACTAGCTAGACATAAGTTATGTTGAGTTCAGCATTTCCAATATGGCTGCCGCCGCCGCCTGGCTTCAAAACAACGCTTCAGAAACAGATGGGTGACGTCACGGATACTACGTCCATTATTTACACAGCCTATGGTAATAGTATACAAATATGCAGTTCCTGAAGTGTCCACTTGAGGCTGGTTTTAAAAATGAGCCAATCCCCATAAACCAGGGGTGCAGCTTGCGCCGCTGGAGGTGAAGCTTCCAGCAAAGCGTCTGCCCCCTGGTGGCTGGCTGCAGTATAGGTCAAAAACTCTGTCTCAGTCAAACTTTAAAAAATAAATACACGTGGTACGAATGTGTCTCACATCCGTATGCTGTGGTGATATGTAGTTAGTATTTGACTGTTTTGTGTCCAAGGCCTCTTTTTTCCTGAAAAGTTTCTTCTTCGTTGGTTATTAGAGGTTAAAAAAACGGGGTTTTACTTCCGGGTTTGCTTTGATTCACAGCCGCTGTGGAGGGAAACTCCGTAGGATCTCGTGACGCTATGTTGTAGGGTGAAATTACCATGGCAACACAGAAATTCTGTGGCTTCGCAGGCTCTGGCTGCACAATGGCTGCGCCCTGGAGCGGGGTTTTTTGGCTTCAGAACCGTACAACAGGAAGAGGCGGAGCAAAGCTGTCGAGCCGTGTGTTACTTTGTCCAACTTTACATCACAGCTGATTTCTATGTTTTTTTAAAACTGTAATGAGGGATTCATGCTTATAAATCATCACTTTGTATCATCAGTGATGTATAGTTAGGGGCGTGGCTAATTTGACTGACAGGTTGATGTGTTGTAGTTGTTTGCAAGGCGGTTAATTTAGGCTTCAACTTCACTTCTTTAAGGCTACAGACAAAGACTGCCAAGTAAAAGTAAGGATAGGAGACTTTGGGAGACTTTTTAACACAAGTGCAAATTTCCCTAATTTCTCAGGGAGCTCAGACTTTGGTGGACAACAACAGGCTGGTTAGTCCCTTGTAAAAGTTGCACCTTTAGTGGAAACAAATGACACTAATAATGGAAAGCATATTTTCCTCTCTGGACATAGTTGTGTTTTTTTATGTGTTGTGTAATTTTCCAAGAAAAATAAAGAAAAGGTGATTTTAAAATGATGTGAATGCATGCGGAAGCAAAAACATTAGCACTCTGTCCCATAGATGAATATCATCAGTAAGCTCCTTTTTGATAATTAAGATGCTAAAAGGACAAAAAAAAATCCACAGATTAGCTTCAGATAATCTTCAAAGCTGTATTTTTCCAAATTACCATAAAAGACTCTCTCTAACTTCTTCATAACAATGATGTATTTACACTGGGAAACAAGGAGTAAACACCTACCTTCAAAGCTTGATTGATTTCTGGTCTTCAGCAGAATCAACAAAAAGTTAAAATAAATTCAACAATCCAGAAAACATCCAGAAATCTAAAGAAGAAGAAGAAGCTGTCAAAGCATCCGCCCAGAAGAACCAGTACAAAGCAGTGCTTAACCACATCCTATCCCCACCTCCTCAAGAAGAGAACCCTCTGACCAACATCCTCTTACCATCATCCACCATCCCAGCCTGCTCTGACCTGATGGTGCATCCAGGGGCGAGTCTTCCGGTCCCCCCTAGAGGATATCCATAAAGACCCCCAAAAACCACTCAGCCAGACGCTTCCATCGGTCTGTTAAACGATCTCAAAAACTTCTCCCCAACAACTCGGGTGTTTAAAAGCCTGACATGCCCAAACTGTGGACAAAGAGAGGAGGAATTGGATCGTACTCTTTCCACACGGAGAAGCAGGGCAGGGCAGGAGCTAGGAAATGACTCTGTTTGTTAAAGCCGGATTGATGTAGCAGGCAATCATCCATGGAGAGACTTTCCAATACAGACTGATATCTAGGCGAAGCATTGATCGCAAAGTACCTCGCAGCAATTATCTGGAAGTTGTAGTTTTGTCCCGCTGAGCATGGGATCGATGGAATCTGTGTGGCATAATTAAGCCGCAGAAAGTGGAGCAAGTCTTCCAGAAGTTTGGCCAAATTTAGGAGGTTTTTTGAGGGCTTTTAAAAAACGTGCAGCCTTGGATCCACAGGGAGGTGGGGGGGGGTGGTGGGGGGACGTTGATGCAATGGGACACCCCTGCCTCCACTAAATCGCCCTGATATTACATCTGTGTCTTTACGTGCTCTTTTGCAAACACAAGTGTCAGTGTGTGGCCATCGATCTGAACATGAGCTCACTCTTAAACACGATTACGCTCCCTCCACAGAGACCCTGAACTTGACTCCTCTGTTACTGCTTCTTGTACTCAGTAAACACTGAAGCTCCCGTCTGATCTCATTACTGCTCTCATCTCTTTAAAACACATCTTCCTGTCCAGGCAGGAGTGATACCACCAAACCTGCCAATGCATGCAACGAGCCGCTCAGCCCACCAGAGGGCAGTGCTTGCATACTCCTTGGCGAGTGCTTCACTTCGGCTGTATCATTAACTTTTAGTGGGATATTTCATAGCAGAATAAGCTAATTAATGGGATAATTCGGCATTTTTATAATTACTTAACAGGCTTATAGATCAGCGTCTTTTATTCTGCAGCCACATGTGAAAAATTAATCAGCCATCCAGTGTAATGTGCTGCAGTATCTCGTGATTATGATGTGCCTAATTCTCCTTAATGGTCCATTTAAGTGGGTTGTATCCTGTTCACTTGATCACAGTCATATAAGGGGGTTTAACACTGCAGAGCAGAGCCGCTGAAGGAGGAGGAGGTGGAGCTGCAGAGTTTAGTTTTGATGTGATTGACTGCAGATATTTGGCTGCATTGGGAAATATTCAGAAAATAGAAGGTAATAGATATCATCATTTCATCCCTTTAAGAATAATACTGGTAACTATAAACCTGGGCTTTATCCTTATAAGGGTGTGGAATACACTGTACAGGCTGTGGCATACGGCCAATGTGCAAGCAAGGCATCAAAGCAGTTATAAACCCGTTTCATAGTAGTAAACCTTGGACATATTTTCACACATTTTGGCATCTAAATGACTCCTCCTCCAGTGACTGAATCCAGCTGGCCGCCTTCAGATCTCCTGGAATGGCTGCGATGTAGTCCTTTGGGGCAAAGTCCGTCCACCGTCCAAAAGTTCTCCTCTTTGTCACTGACAGCCTCAGATTATGAGAGTACTCTGTGTAAAGTTGTCAGACAGCTAAAGTAACCTTTATTTGAGGTGTAAGATGTTTCTTTTGGGGTTTTTTTTTTCACCCTCTTGGAAATCCACCAAACTCCACTCACAAAAAACGGTCGTTTTAAGTCAGCAGAACACAGCGGTAGATCATTGACTGTATATAGAATAGACAATGTGCCCTCATCTCCGTCCAGTGTGAGCTTTGAAACCAAAAGACTACCTCGATAGGCTCTGACATATTGCACTAGTGCAGCCAAGGAATGCACAAAAGAAACCTTTTACTTTGTATCTCTCTTTTATTGATGCTGATTTCTTGTGCATTATGTGTTGTTTGTGGTTTCCTTGCTATGTGGTTCTCTGCTTGCATTGGAGCTTTCTATTTTTAGTTGTATTTATTGGTACTATTGTGGAGGCAGTTGTGCATTTGCAGGAATTAAGTCCAAGATGAATTACCCCAAGGGGAACATAAAGTATATTGTATTGTATCGTATCGTATCGTGGTGGATGAATCTTGAAAGGTCAGATTTGGAAAGATTTATCTCAAAAGATAGCATTGCTCCTTTAGAGTCTGCTTCACTGCTGCAGGTTGAAGCAAATGGGTGGAGAAATTAAAATGCAGTGCATATATATTTAAATATATATTTATATTCTTCTTTTTTTTTTTTTTGCAATGATTAGAGATCAAAAACCAAAGATAGGTTAAAAAAAATGACAGCTTAGTATCACGTATACCAGGATCCTGCAATAAATGTGTTGTGTGTCTTATAACTTCTATTCCACTTGGCATCAGAAGGACTTTCTGTTAGTCATGTGATCACTTTATGGACACGAAAAAAATACTGTTTATCATTTTAAAACAAAAAAGCAAAATTTTTCCATGATCCAGATTAAGGCATGTGTAAGAATTTTGCACTTTTCTGTCTTTTCTGTCAAAGGAAATGTGATAATTTTATGGATGTGTTGGACAAAACAAGCAAGTTCATGATGTGACATTAAAAACATTCAACAAAACATGAGTCACACTGTACCTTTAAATACTGCACATTAAACCTTAAATATTACACACTGCACCTTTAAATACTACACACTGTACTTTTAAATACCACACACTGTACCTTTAAATACTACACACTGTACCTTTAAATACCACACACTGTACCTTTAAATACCACACACTGCACCTTTAAACACTACAAACTGTACCTTTAATACTACACACCGTTCCTTCAAATACTACAAACTGAATGTTTAAATACCACACACTACCTTTAAATACCACACACTGCACCTTTAAATTATACACACTGTACCTTTAAATACTACACACTATACCTTAGATATTACACACACTACCTTTAAATTCTACACACTGAACCTTTAAATACTACTCCCTGTACCTTTAAATTCTACACACTGCACCTTTAAATACCACACACTGCACCTTTAAATACTAAACACTGTACCTTTAAATACCACACACTGTACCTTTAACTACCACACACTGTACCTTTAAATACCACACACTGTACCTTTAAATACCACACACTGTACCTTTAAATAACACACACTGTACCTTTAAATACCACACACTGTACCTTTAAATACCACACACTGTACCTTTAAATACCACACACTGTACCTTGAAATAACACACACTGTACCTTTAAATACCACACACTGTACCTTTAAATACCACACACTGTACCTTTAAATACTACACACTATACCTTAGATATTACACATACTACCTTTAAATACCACACACTGCACCTTTAAATACCACACACTGTACCTTTAAATACCACACACTGTACCTTTAAATAACACACACTGTACCTTTAAATACCACACACTGTACCTTTAAATACCACACACTGTACCTTTAAATAACACACACTGTACCTTTAAGAGGTACCACTGTTAAAGTTGTAATAGTTGAGGGTAATGACATTAAAATGTAGCTCCAGGTTTGTTCTGCCTGTATTTACAGAGGAGGCTGACCTATCCCAGCTGGATTATTTGATTTGTAGGTGTTGAGAGTTAAAAGTTGAGTCTGTGTATTGGTGCAGCGACACACAGGTATCAGTCTAATCCTGTTTGATAGCACAGACACAGAGGGCTGCACGGATTAGAGCTAATAAGCCCGGTCTTGAGTCAGCACGCTGAGTCTGTAGGTTTGGCAGGTTTCAGGATGGATTCAAATGAACTGTGGACTCTGAGGTACTGCACACACACACATGTACAAACATTCACACACTCACTGGCTAAAGCCACCAGAACTAAGATGCTCTAACAACTCCAGGCCTTACTGTTTTTTTGTTTTTTTTATGACTGTGGATTAAACAGAAATAGTTTTTGGCCAAATGAAGCTCTGCACGGAGCCTCGTTAGCTCCTGAGTAAATATCAATAAAACCTTCAGCAGATACTCATCTGCAGAGAAATCTCATTCAGGTAACACATCACTGATTTATTAATACACACAGAACCCTTTTCTTTACAAGTGACCTTGGAAACTAATTAATCTGCTTTGCATATTTACAGCTTTTTGTAAGTAATCCCACAGGGAATTCAAGCAAACAAGTGTAGCATAAAGGTTCTACCAGCCGTGGAAATACAGAGAGATCTGAGAGATACATTTCCTCCATCAAACAACCCCGAATAAGAAAAATACAATCTTACTTTTTACTCATCAGTTTCACTATTGTCATGCTATGTGCGTTTAATTAGTTCAGACTTCTTGGATGTACTTCTTTTTGTAACTTGTGATGAGTTCCATGAGCTTTTCTGCTTTTACTGAAAGGGATGAAGAGGCAGATGACTGGCGAAGCTCATGTTTACAGGAATGTCTTTAAACTCCAGTGTGAGGTGGAAATGAAAGAGTTTCCTCACAATGTGGTTGAGCTGTGCTTTTATACAACTACAAATTGGTGAAATGAAAAGACAGAAAAAAGTAGCTGATGCCAGCCAGATTTGTGGTGTGATGCATAAGGTTGCTGCCTTGCAGTCTGATGGTTCTGGGTTCATATCCCAGTAAGGGCAGCCAGTGTGAGGGTGGAAATGAAAGAGTTTCCTCACGATGTGGTGGAGCTGTGCTTTTATACAACTACAAATTGGTGAAATGAAAAGACAGAAAAAAGTAGCTGATGACAGCCAGATTTGTGGTGTGATGCATAAGGTTGCTGCCTTGCAGTCTGATGGTTCTGGGTTCAAATCCCAGTAAGGGCAGCCAGTGTGAGGGTGGAAATGAAAGAGTTTCCTCACAATGTGGTGGAGCTGTGCTTTTAAACAACTACAGCAAATAGGTGAAATGAAAAGACACATGAAATGACACATGCTGTGTTTCATTACTATTGAGGTGCATTTCAACCAAGAGTTCTGGGGTCTTTTAGCCCCCAAAAGTACTTAACCCTGAACTAAAAGGTCCCTGTGCCCCCATTGTTGTCTGCGTTTTGACCACGGGCTGAAGTCCTGGGTAGATTGTGCAAATCAGGCCAGTGATGTATGTAAGATTTCAAAATATCCTCATCAGATATTTAATGATCGTCTAAAGACGTTTCTGAGGGATGCACCGGGATGAGAGACTCCAGTTAACAGGGTCGCTGTTTAAACCAAAACACCGGCCGATCTCTGCCGCGGCTTTTTGAGTTCAAAAGGATTTTAAAGCCGTGTTGAAACGTCTTTGCTACTCGCGCTTATCTCCTCTCACGTGTTGATTCAGTGAATCCATCTGTGATGAAATATAGCACCATCTAAAACAGCACCAGCTGAGCCTCTTCATGCTAACAGGCTAACTGTTGTGTTGCTCATAATGATACCTGCCTGTCCGTCTTCTTCTATGGTGTCATCTGTAATGAATGGCGTTCGTCTTTGTTTTACTGCCCTCTACTGGTCTGGTGGTGTAGTGCATTTACTTTTTTTTTCTCTACACGTCACTGCCCTGATATTATGTATTGATTGCCATCGGGACATGAAGATCATTTTAACCAGTATAACAAAAAGTGTATCTAAATCTGACGACCAACCCCAGCTTTAAATAGCTGACATTGATTATTTTAGAGCAGTGCTGTGCAACATAAGTTGACTCCAAGGGGTATAACATACCTCTTTCTGAGTGCTACCTTAATGCACATAATACTAAAAGTTCTACACAGAGTGAGGTTCTTATATGTCTCTTAGGGAGCATCGGCACAATTTAAACCACACTTGTACTCTCTTCAACATCATCCAAGCTGCATATGTTAACTAAAGGGCCAAAGGAACACTTTACAAGACTACACAGGGAGCGCATATATAGCAAGACTCTTACACTGGGTGTTAAAATGGAAGTGCGTGTCTTCCCTATACATAAAGCACTCCATTCTCTTTCATGAAAGTCGAAGGAATGTGAAGCTGTTACTCTTAAAAGGTAGCTTTTTCACTAGGGGTGGGGATTGATAAGATTTTATCAATGTCAATGCCATTGTCGATTCTGCTTATCAATCCAATTCCTTATCAATCCTCCTAACAATTCCTGAGTATTTTTTATTGAGGGGACAAAAAAGTAGTTCTACACAGTCTTCCACTGCAAAAGGAACCATTTTATTATTTGAGTCCGAACGTGGCCCCTGGAGCCTGGAGGAAAATACTTTGAATTTGGAGAGGAAAAACGCTTTTCCTCCAGGGGTCATTGCAGAGGTATTTTACCCACTCTCAGTGCCTCATTTTCAGTTGTATTAGTCCGGACGTGGCCCCTGGATCCTGGAGGAAAATACTTTGAATTTGGAGAGGAAAAACTCTTTTCCTCCAGGGGTCATCGTGGAGGTATTTTACCTGCTCTCGGTGCCTCATTTTCGGCCACTTGAGTCCAGACGTGGCCTGTTGAGCCTGGAGGAAAATACTTTGAATTTGGAGAGGAAAAACGCTTTTCCTCCAGGGGTCATTGCGGAGGTATTTTACCCGCTCTCTGTGCCTCATTTTTGGCTGTGTGAGTCCGGACGTGGCCCCTGGAGCCTGGAGGAAAATACTTTGAATTTGGAGAGGAAAAACGCTTTTCCTCCAGAGGTCATCGTGGAGGTATTTTACCCACTCTCTGTGCCTCATTTTCAGTTGTATTAGTCCGGACGTGGCCCCTGGAGCCTGGAGGAAAATACTTTGAATTTGGAGAGGAAAAAACGCTTTTCCTCCAGGGGTCATCGTGGAAGTATTTTACCCACTCTCTGTGCCTCATTTTTGGCTGTGTGAGTCCGAATGTGGCCCCTGGTGCCTGGAGGAAAATACTTTGAATTCGGAGAGGAAAAACGCTTTTCCTCCAGGGGTCATCGTGGAGGTATTTTACCCGCTCTCAGTGCCTCATTTTCAGCCGTATGAGTCCGGACGTGGCCCCTGGAGCCTGGAGGAAAATACTTTGAATTTGGAGAGGAAAAACGCTTTTCCTCCCGGGGTCATTGCGGAGGTATTTTACCCGCTCTCAGTGCCTCATTTTAAGTTGTATTAGTCCAGACGTGGCCTGTTGAGCCTGGAGGGAAATACTTTGAATTTGGAGAGGAAAAACGCTTTTCCTCCAGAGGTCATCGTGGAGGTACTTCACCCGCTCTCTGTGCCTTATTTTTGGCTGTGTGAGTCCGAACGTGGCCCCTGGAGCCTGGAGGAAAATACTTTGAATTCGGAGAGGAAAAACGCTTTTCCTCCAGGGGTCATCGTGGAGGTACTTCACCCGCACTCGGTGCCTCATTTTCGGCTGTGTGAGTCCTCCCTGGAGCCTGGAGGAAAATACTTTGAATTTTGAGAGGAAAAACACTTTTCCTCCAGGGGTCATCGTGGATGTATTTTACCCGCTCTCGGTGCCTTATTTTCGGCTGTATGAGTCCGGACGTGGCCCCTGGAGCCTGGAGGAAAATACTTTGAATTTGGAGAGGAAAAACGCTTTTCTTCCAGGGGTCATTGCGGAGGTATTTTACCCACTCTCGATGCCTCATTTCCCGCTGCATGAGTCCAGACGTGCGTTCTGGACGTCCTGGAGCGTGGAGGAAAAGACTTTGTGTAATGTGACGCAATGTCCCGCGGCATGACGTGACGTCGTGCTGGGAAATGAATCGTTAAGAAGAATCGATAACATTTGAGTTGTACAATTCTGATGCAATTGATCAATTGGATACAGTTCCAAGTCAGATCTGTTTTTTGATTCCCACCACTATTTATCACACAGTGATTTTTAACTGTAGGTGCACAAATATAATCAGGACATCAATCCGGACAATTTAAAAAACACAAAATGTGTTAACATCTCAAATTACACATCTAAATGAAGGTTTTTTTTATAGTCTGCTGTTTTTGTCTAAAGGCTGCAGGCTTTTTCCACTTCAGCACGGGAAAAACACATGACTCATCACAGACTCATTATTAGATAATGTTCAAGAGATATCATCAAATTATTCATTTTAAGTGTGAAAGTCTCCCTGTGAGTGTTTTCTTCCAGCCTGTGAGGTTCACCCACTGACACTTGCAGTAACGAGCAAAGACAGGCTCTGTCATCAGACGCAGAGACCGGTTAATTCAAGGCTCAAGCGTTGTGTTCAAGCAGACCAGTCGAGACAGACCAGGAAGTGAGCTGACACTTTCAGGTCACGTTCGCCACTTTCACCCCTCCTAAGAGGCTGTTTGAAATGCCTGCTTCTAAAAACTGTCCTTCCTACTGAATACAAAGAGATTCTCTGAAGCTTCTTTTTCACAGTTTGTGTTATGAATCATTTCTCGCTGCATGCATTAAGGAAAACAATCCAGGGCGGAGAGAATGGAGGAAAAAAAATTATGGATTCTGGAGGAGAAATTTAGAGTGTCTGAGGTGGCATTGTTGCATCTTGGCCTCTCTCTATTGGATGCAAGATTTGTGTGTTTAAGTTTTCTAAAAACTTGTACTAAAAACCTCCAAAGGCCTTTTATTCGTCTGGAGGAACTTTACCCTGGAACTAGGAACTTTACCCTGGAACTAGGAACTTTACCCTGGAACTAGGAACTTTACCACACAGCTAGGGACATTGCCCCAGAACTACATGCATTTCGACCGATGGACCCAGGGTCTAAATTTAGTTCAGGGGTAGTTAATCTCCCCCCCCTGAAAAGCCCCTGCTAGAGGGGTAGTATTTTTCAAAGGTCCCGGGACTATCAGAGGGCGGGGCCTGCAATGCTGAATGTGTTGTATGTGAAAAAAGGTTAAAAACATGTAAAAGCAATGAATGAATCAACACGTGAGAGGAGATAACCGCGAGTAGCAAAGACGTTTCAACACGGCTTTAAAATCCTTTTGAACTCAAAAAGCCGTGGCAGAGATTGTACGGTGTTTTGGTTTAAACGGCGACCCTGTTAACTGGAGACTCTCAGCCGGATGCATCCCTCATAAACGTCTTTAGACGATCATTAAATATCTGATGAGGATATTGGATCTTAAAACTCCCTCTGTGTTTCAACAGCTGTGTAAACTCCACAAACACTGACACGTTCAGCTGAAGGTCTCCAGTTTACAGGGTCACTTTTAAAACCGGAACACCGGGAGGAGAGACGCATTCACGGTGGGCTGAGAGAAGACTACTGTTACAAGCTGCTAAATCAAGAGAATCACAGCTTCTTCTTTTGAAAAGTACACACACATACAAAAAAGATAGAACAAATAAAAACTAATGAAAGAAAGAGAAATCAAGTGAATCACAGATGTGTGTGATGTGTTTGTGGACGGCGGGTGGAGTAAAATCACTGAGGTTAATCTTCCAATCAGACACGTTCAGCATTGCAGGCCCCGCCCCCTGAAAGTCCTGGGACCTTTGAAAAGTACTACTTGCCAAGCAGGGGCTTTTCACGGGGGAGATTAACTACCCCTGAACTAAATTTAGACCCTAG
>NW_023260142.1:25000-46275 GCF_009762535.1 Notolabrus celidotus
TTTAGCAGCTTGTAACAGTAGTCTTCTCTCAGCCCACCGTGAATGCGTCTCTCCTCCCGGTGTTCCGGTTTTAAAAGTGACCCTGTAAACTGTAGACCTTCAGCTGAACGTGTCAGTGTTTGTGGAGTTTACACAGCTGTTGAAACACAGAGGGAGTTTTAAGATTCAAAATATCCTCATCAGATATTTAATGATCGTCTAAAGACGTTTATGAGGGATGCATCCGGCTGAGAGTCTCCAGTTAGCAGGGTCGCTGTTTAAACCAAAACACCGGTCGATCTCTGCCACGGCTTTTTGAGTTCAAAAGGATTTTAAAGCCGTGTTGAAACGGCTTTGCTACTCGCGCTTATCTCCTCTCACGTGTTGATTCATTCATTGCTTTTTACATGTTTTTAACCGCAGGCGCAAAATTTTCACTTTTTTTCATGTTTTTCTGATTTGGAGCACAATTTCAAATTTGAGGAAAATTATTTTTTTCGACAGGCTCCGGGTCTGAATAGCTCCCGTACCTACGCCGTGGCCTACGCACGTAGCTGACGTGCACCTCCTCCAAAATGTAACTCCCCGTAGAGCCGACGCGGACCGCAAGCTCTGTGATTGGTCCGCTCGGCGGCTTTGTCTTTCCTGCATTTACAACACTTCTGTGATACCGGACATCGGCCGCACATCGTCCGTGTATTTCACCTCCTCCTCTCTATTCTTCATGTAATCATGTCTGTATGATAAACAGCAACATGTATCAGCTGTAGATTAACATAACACGCTCTGAAACTATGTGGAAAGAGATCGTAGCGGGACTGGAAGCAGGCGGTTGGCTATCAGAGAGACCACACTGCCCTCTAGTGTTTCGGCGGAGAATTGCTGCGCGACACAGACACACCGACGCACAAGTATGTGGTGCTCATGTCCGCGTCAGCCCCTGCTGCGTAGGGGAGACGCAGAAGTATAAATCAGCCTTTACTCTCCATCAATCCCAAAACACACAAAGAGGAGGAGCTGAGGCAGGCCTTTAACTTCCTGGATAACAGCGACAATGCCTCCATGTGTCAGTCATCATAACCTAAAAGGCACACAGTAACAACTTTCTTTAATGGAGTAAAATGTGTTCTTTACCAAACAAACAGCCTTGAGATGAAAACAATCCCATCACAGTCTGGATGTTTTGTTGTAAAATGTGCTTTAACAGCAGTTCACTTCATATTTTCTGTAGAGTAAGATAAAAAGTTTGACTAATGGACGAATGAAATGGAAGTTCTCAAAACTTCCACCACTTACTTAAGCTGTAAATTGTGATAGCTTCATATCCTGAGTTTGATTTCTGGCACATATTTTTATGTACAGCATTCGCCTGGCGGGTTTTTTTTTAACACTCATAACATTTACTTTGTCTCTTTGGGATACAGAATATAAAAACAGAACTATGTGGACAATCCACGATGTATTATTGTTGAACATCATTCTGCCATTTAAAAGAGGAAATCTGCTGCTGTGACAGTCCCCTCTCCTCCATTTCTCAGCCTTTTAAGCAGAAGTTTGAAGCCAGCTGCAGGGATTTTCTCCCATTCAGCCTCAAGAGACTCAGATAGGTCCAGAACCAGCGTTAGGGGGATTATTGTGACCCCTGCTTCAATGCCTTGTTATCAAAATTAGACCTCAGGGGAAGGCAGTGAAATAAACAACACTGCTGCATCACTCCTCTGTTACAACAAACAATGTAACAGCTCTGAAATCATGTCTTATCTCCGTCTTGCTTTCTGGTTTGTTCATCACTGCAGCGTGACAGCAAACACAGAAGTTACCTAATAACAAAGCACTCCTTCTCTCTCTTCAGGTATCCTGTGCAGCGTCGGGTGAAATTAGCACTCTGTGATTTGGTAAATCACAGGAGGGAGGCTGTGTTAATTAGGTTAGCAGGTAGCCTGGTTTCCACATTGAGGACTCAAATGCTGCACTTTCCATTTAGCAAATCACAGAGTCTGATTCGGTCCCTTCTGGAAATTATTCACCACAATCTTCAGTTTTTTTAATGATGACCCCAGCTTTCAAGTTGTAGAGCAACTTTACATAAGGTGCATTCCAACCAAGAGTTCCGGGGTCTTTTAGCCCCCAGAACTACTTTACCCTGAACTAAAAGGTTCCTGTGCCCCCATTGTTGTCTGTGTTTCGACCGCGGGGCTGAAGTCTCAGGTAGATTGTGCAAATCAGGCCAGTGACGTATGGAGGACAAAAAAAGTAAAGGCAGTACACCACCAGACCAGTAGAGGGCAGTAGGACAAAGACGAATTCCATTCATCACAGATGACACCATAGAAGCAGACGGATTCACTGAATCAACATGTGAGAAGAGATAAGACGTTTCAACACGGCTTTAAAATCCTTTTGAACTCAAGACGCCGTGGCAGAGACCAGAGGAACTTTACACCTGAACTACATGCGTTTCGACCGGTGGAACTAGGGTCTAAAGTTAGTTCAGGGGTAGATAATCTCCCCCCTAAAAAGCCCCTGCTTGGAGGGTAGTTCTTTTCAAAGGTCCCAGGACTTTCAGGGGGCGGGGCCTGCAATGCTGAACGTGTCTGATTGGTAGATTAACCGCAGTGTTTTTATTCCACCCGCCGTCCACAATAACATCACACACATCTGTGATTCTCTTGATTTCTCTTTCTTTCATTAGTTTTTATTTGTTCTATCTTTTTTGTATGTGTGTGTACAAAAGAAGAAGCTGTGATTCTCTTGATTTAGCAGCTTGTAACAGTAGTCTTCTCTCAGCCCACCGTGAATGCGTCTCTCCTCCCGGTGTTCCGGTTTTAAAAGTGACCCTGTAAACTGGAGACCTTCAGCTGAACGTGTCAGTGTTTGTGGAGTTTACACAGCTGTTGAAACACAGAGGGAGTTTTAAGATCCAATATCCTCATCAGATATTTAATGATCGTCTAAAGACGTTTATGAGGGACGCATCCGGCTGAGAGTCTCCAGTTAACAGGGTCGCCGTTTAAACCAAAACACTGTCCGATCTCTGCCACGGCTTTTTGAGTTCAAAAGGATTTTAAAGCCGTGTTGAAACGTCTTTGCTAGTCGCGCTTATCTCCTCTCACGTGTTGATTCATTCATTGCTTTTTACATGTTTTTAACCGCAGGCGCAAAATTTTCACTTTTTTTCATGTTTTTCTGCTTTGTAGCACAATTTCAAATTTGAGGAAAATTAATTTTTTCGACAGGCTCCGGGTCAACTTTTTGTCAAATTTTTGTTGTCAATTTTTTTTTCAAATTTTTTCATCAAATTTTTTTTTCTTTCAATTAAAAAGAAAAAAAAAATCCCAAAAAAAATTTCAATTTTTTTTCAAAAAATTTTTTTTGTAACTTTTTTTTTAACATTTTTTTTCCAACATTTTTTTTTTCAACATTTTTATTTTCCAACATTTTTTTTTCAAAATTTTCCAAAAACCGTTCACAGTCATTGTTTTTTCCATCTGTGATGAATGGCATTCGTCTTTGTTTTACTGCCCTCTACTGGTCTGGTGGTGTAGTGCCAAAGGATTTTAAAGCCGTGTTGAAACGTCTTTGCTACTCGTGCTTATCTCCTCTCCCGTGTTGATTCAGTGAATCCATCTGTGATGAAATATAGCACCATCTATAACAGCGCCAGCTTAGTCTCTTAATGCTAACTGGCTAACTGTTGTGTTGCTCATAATGAAACCTGCCTGTCCGTCTTCTTCTATGGTGTCATCTGTGATGAATGGCATTCCTCTTTGTGTTACTGCCCTCTACTGGTCTGGTGGTGTAGTGCATTTACTTTTTTTTTCTCCATACGTCACTGGCCTGATTTGTACAATCTACCCGGGACATCAGCCCAAACGCAGACAACAATGGGGGCACAGGAACCTTTTAGTTTTAGGCAAGGTAGTTCTGGGGGATAAAAGACCCCAGAAGTCTTGGTCGAAATGCACCTTAAGTAGAAGTAACCCAGTAAAGGCGGCCATATATTGAAAATCTCAAGACAGGCCCTGTTGAGCCATTTGGACCCCTATCACTGATGTATGTGTGCCAAGCTTAATGAATTTTGAGGCATGTTGAAGCAGCAAAATGTACCATTCATTTCAGACCATAAGAAATAACAATAACCATTCAATTCCAATCATGTCCTCACACTGCTTTCAGCTACTTCCTCATTGTCAGTAAACTTCACAGAACACACAGAGATTAAACTCCAAGTGACTACTTTCTGTCTTTGTGAGAGAAATCAGCACAATTGTTGCGCACACTTCGACCTGTTATTGGGTCAGAATCCAGCATGTCTACTGTTCCAGCCCTTCTGCAGCCTCTATACTAAACTAGGCTGCACCCCCATCACACTGCAGCTTCTCCTTCAGGCTTCAGGAAATAAATCATGGCTCTGTAGGTTTCTCTCCTGCAGAAATCAAGGTCATACAGTGTCTTTTAAAATCTGGGACAGTTCGCCTCACGAGACAAGCTGTTCATCTACCTCGTAATACCAGGGTGGCAGAGACGCCGGCTCTGTGGACGGAACTGAACCACACGACAAGAAGTGTCACAGAAAAGCTGAGCAGGGTTTACTGTGCGTGTGTAAAAAGAACAACTTATTACATCCTGTTGATTCAAGAATGGGTGCTGTCATCATCAGAGTAGATCAGGTCATCCAGTTTTGATTTGTACCTGAATAAAATCTCCAGTTTGAGTTGTTCAAAACTTTTCAGTGAGATAACTTTGATCCAAAAAGCAGGATTATCCTAATCCAAGCTGAGGGCTGGACTCAGGCTGGATTACAGGAGCTAAATGATATAAAACTTTTAAACTGGTCCTGTGATCCTCTCAGCTGCTGACACTATTCAGTGAATTCTGTCATGTGGATAAAATACTGTTTTTTACAACCTTAATATCTACTTTGTTTAACATGTCATGGTGGTGTCATGTTTAGATTGCTAGATAGATGCTCAGGCTTGGACCAGCTCTTCGTTCACCTGCTATAGGCTTAGACTACTGGGGGAACTGGCGCACTGACACACTAGGATCCTATCTCACCCCCTTCCCTCCAACCCCCATCACTTACTTTAGAACTCTATGCTCCCAACATGCAGGCTTGCTAGTTGTACCTAAAATCTCTAAAAGTAGTATGGGAGGTCGAGCCTTCAGTTATCAGGCCCCTCTCCTTTGGAATCATCTACCAGTCAGGGTCCTGGAGGCAGACACCCTCTCCACTTTTAAGAGTAGGCTTAAAACTTTCCTTTTTGATAAAGCTTATAGTTAGAGCCGGATCAGGCTTGGACCAGCTTTTGTCATGCTGCTATAGGCCTAGACTGCCGGGGGAACTGGCACACTGACACACTAGGATCCTATCTCACCCCCTTCCCCCAACCCCCTCATCACTTACTTTAACTCTACCTGTCCCTTTAAAGTTACTAACCATAGTCCTTTCTGGAGTCCCTGAGCTCCCTTGTCTCGTAGGTTCCTCTGAGCTGCCGTAGACGTCCTCCTGCTGCGGACGATCTGGACTCCAGCGGCAACAGCTTCTAGTACTCGTCTCATCACTATCACCTCTCTCTCTTACTCCCCTCTAGCTGTCTTTCCAGACCCAACTCGGTTGAGGCAGATGTCTCTCTAACATGAGTCTGGTCCTGCTGGAGGTTTCTGCCTGTTAAAAGGAAGTTTTCCTCACCACTGTAACTAGCTAAATACTGCGATGTGCAATGCTCATGGGAGTTAAGGTGGGGTCAGACTGAGTCTTACCCTGTCTTGAAGTTGGGTCTCTGTTCATAATTTGACATAGAGTGGTCTAGACCTCCTATGTTTGTAAAGGCGTCTGGAGATAACATTTGTTGTGATATAACAAGATTGCCTTAGCCCTCCTGTTATGTTGCGGGTCAAATTGACCCATTTTAAAGTAAAAAAATCGGGGGAAAAAAAAAAAAATGTTAAGTATTTTTTCGCTATGAAACTTCTTCTGCTTGGCTTAATAAGTGTGAACAACATTTAAAATGAAAAAGGTTCATTTCACACATTTGCATCTCCGCCTGCATGTTTATATTACATAGATACTGCAGTCAAAGTGGAGGGCTAAAAGGAGTCTGAAGTGTCAAATACAACATTTTTCTTTGCAGCTGTGTCACATATTTCACCCCAATGACTTTCCAATGTACATAAAAAAAGTTTTAACATGAATTTTCATAAAAAAACGAGTGAGTTTTCCTCTTTGAACTATGATCTGTGAGGATTAAAGAACACCAATGTACTAAATATTGATTTAAATGGTTAGTAATGGAGTTAATAATGACATTTAAAAAAATGTAAATTAGGATTTGTTTGGGGTTCAGACACTTTAGAATTATTAAATATGCCCCGGGTCAAAATGACCCAGCAAAATTATTGCTGTCCCTAAGAAACAGACATAACAGGAGAGTTAAACATTAATCTCACTGAAAAAACTTTGTATTGTTTGACCTTCCAGAAAGTTTTCTTACACTTAGTTTTAATAATCCAGCCTGAATCCGGCACTCTCCTGCGATCAAGTAAGTAAGATTTATTTATAGAGCACCTCTCAAGAACAGAGGTAAGAACAGTGAACAGCAAAAACACACAAAAACATGACATAAAAACAGACACATTAAACAAAGGCACGTCTAAACAGATCTTCAACTGCTTTTTGAACCTGTCAACAGTCCACAGTTCTCCAGAGGGAGACTGTTCCAGAGTTTAGGACTAACAACCTGGAAGGCACAGTCTCCTTTAGTTTGGCACAACCAATAAACCCTGATCAGAGGACCGAAGACTCCTGCTGGAGTTATAAGGCTTCAGCAGCTCCCTGATACAGACTGGAGCCTGACCACTGAGTGCTCTGTACACAACAACAAGAACTTTAAACTGGATCCTACATTTAACTGGAAGCCAGTTAAGTGTCCAGCTACACAAGCTGGAGGTTGATGCAGATTAATGTCTCTCAAACCACTCAATTCTCAGCCCGCACCAATCTGGTTTCAGACCAAACCATAACACAACTTCAGCCACTACATTGATCACAAATGACATACTATCTGCATTAGATAAGAGGCAGCATTGTGCTGCTCTATTTGTAGATATGTCAAAAGCCTTTGATACAGTTGATCACCATTTGCTTTTAACAAAGTTAGCTCGTTTAGGTTTTGATGAGAATGTGTGTGCCTGGTTTCAGGATTATTTGTCTGACAGATGTCAATGTGTGAAATTTGGTCAGACCAAATCAGACTTTCTGTCCATTGATAGAGGAGTGCCACAGGGTTCTGTTTTGGGTCCAGTTTTGTTCACTGTTTATATTAATGACATTGTTTCCTCTTTGAATGGTTGTCAGGCCCATCAATATGCAGATGATGCTGTTGTTTACTGCATTGCAGATTCTGTAAAATTAGCCATGGACAACTTGCAACTTGCTTTTAATACTCTCCAACAGTCACTAATTAATCTTAAACTTGTACTGAATGAAAGTAAAACGAAATTCATGTTGTTCTCCAGGGCCAGAAACATTGATGATGAAAATGTACACATATCCACTTTAAATGCAGTTAAAATTGAAAGAGTCACTGAATTGAAATACCTTGGTATATGGCTTGATGAGAATCTAACATTCAAAAGCCATATAAACATTCTTGCCACCAAGCTAAAACAGAAAGTTGGTTTATTGTACAGAAATAAATCCAGCTTCCCACTGTCTTGTAGAAAAAAGAGTTGTTGAAGCAGTGTTTTTATCTGTTTTAGATTATGGTGATGTGGTTTATACTATAGACATGCTGCAGCTTCAACACTAAAACCCTTGGACTCTGTTTACCACTCTGCTCTCAGATTTATAACTGGTGACAGATATGACACTCATCACTGTGTCCTGTATGAGAAGGTTTGTTGGCCCTCTCTTGATCAAAGGAGGAACAAACACTGGCTTTTATTTATTTTTAAAGCGCTTGTTGGAAAGCTCCCCACCTACCTCACAGACTTGTTGGAATGGATTTGCGGATCCTATGGGCCTCGCTCTTCCGATTGGCTCATTCTGAAAGTACCACGAATAAATACTGAACTGGGTCGATCAGCATTCTCCATTGATGCTCCTAAATCATGGAATACCCTCCAACAGACTTTGAAGCTGAGATCCTTTCCATCTCTTGCAGAGTTCAAGACCTTGATCTCTGACCACTGTGTCTCAAACTGTATCTGTTTTAATTAATCTATTATTTTGTATATGATTGTGTTTGTTTGTTTGTTTGTTGTTTCTAATCTAACTGTGATCTCGACGACATTGGAAATGAGGGAAACCTCAATGTCTTTTTTAGAATAAATAAAGGTTTTGAATTGAATTAATACCAATACCATTTTCTTCAGAACACCTGACTGTACAGTAGACTCTGGAAAGCAACAAAAAAAAAAAAGGTTCTCCAAAGCTCTGCAGGAGGAGCTGTTGATTGATGAATTTGTTGTCTGCTGGAGGCCTCACAGTGTTTTCCTGCTGAAATGTATAGACCATGGTGACTATTTTCTCTTCTTTTTTGTACTTACTTTGTGCCCCTATAAAAAAAATCCTCAGAGACACTTCAGCCTAGTTGCCCAGATTAAGTATCTCTCCTCATAAGTCGTGCCTTTAAGCTTGCATGCAACTCCCACAGTCAAGGAGAGCAGAGTTTACCTCCAATGCAGCAAAACTCAAATAGAACACTTAGACATTTTTGAACCTCATTAAAAAAAGCAAAAAAAAAAAGCTCTGAGTATCGGAAACGAATGTTCCACAGACAGCTGAGCAGATCGAAACACACATGTGAGCACGCACAGACGTGAGTAAACAGGCGCTGGGCTCTGCTGGTGGCCTCCTCTGTCAGATAGCTCCCAGCAGGATTCAGTCAGATCAGCAGCAGCTCGTTGATGACTGCTGAACATCCTCATTTCATCGTGTTCGAGCAGCAGGGAGCCTCACACCACACCTCAGCTCGCTCCTCACGCAGGAAACAAGAGGTCCCACGTCGTGTTCCTGTTCTGACACCAGGGGCGGACTTATCAGTGTACGTGACGTTCAGAAATTAGACATATTCATAATAAAACATGCACTGTGGAATTGTTTTTTTTTTTTTACATGAGTGCCAGGTATCATCACCAACTGAGTCTTCCTGCTGTAGTGAAATAGTTATTTCAGTTTAACCCATTTTGAATGTGTGAGACCTTTTTTTTTTAACCCCACCAAACAGTCATGGGTTCATTTTTAAGACAATGTAGTTAGGTTGAGAAATGAGTCCTTGGTTTGGTTGAATTCACTGTAAAAGAAGAAAAATATGATCAGTGACATCGCCTCATTTTCAGTCTGACATTCAAGTTAATAACATTTTTAAAGCATGGGATATATGACAAATAATGGCTGAGTTCCATTTAGGGTTCAAGGTTCTGGTATTATGTTACATTGTCAAGCATAATGGGAGACCTGATTCAACTAGGCTGTTATGAAACTTACCTGAGAGCTTTTCCAACTTTGGAGACAAAATTCAGCTAAAAGGAAAGACAGCATAACACCAATGCAAGATGTTATGCATGGCTTCACTGTCTGATCCCTACTGGGTCCTTAAAGGGATATTTCAGTTTTTTTTTAAGTGGGGTCGTATGAGTTACAGTACACTAGTGCTCCTGGTAGCCACAATGAGTGCTGGTGAGCTCTTCCCCTTTAATGAGAAGATTCCCAGAGGACCGGCAGGTAAGCTAGTCTACAATTCTCTGCAGACTGGGCCAGATTGGGCGGCAGTAGCTCAGTCCATAGGGACTTGGCTTGGGAACCGAAGGGTCGCCGGTTCGAGTCCCAGCATGGACGAAGTTTGGCAAGGGGACTGGTGGCTGGAGAGGTGCTGGTTCACCTGCCTGGGCACTGCCGAGGTGCCCCTGAGCAAGGCACTGAACCCCCAACTGCTCGGGGTGCGCTGGTTGACGGCAGTATCCTCACTCTGACATCTCTCCCTAAGCATGTTCACTGCATGTGTGTGCATTTGTATGTATATACCAAAAAAACTGTGTGTGTAGCATGTCCAAAATAGCATGAGTGAAAAAATTGAATTTCCCCCCTGGGGATCAATAAAGTACCTTTCTTTCTTCTTTCCTATTTCAAGTAATTTCTCTAAAGTTAAGAAAATATGGTCCAGGCGATCATCACGGTGCAAGGTCCAGTAGAAACAATTGGAGCTCTTCAATTTGCCGTCAGAAACCCCCTTTGTTTTGTTTCGGCACTATTTTCAGACGCACCTCGCAGACCGGTGTTCTTCCGCTGTATGAGCACGGATACACGCCGATCAGCTGTTTGGATCAACAAACTATTGTCTATGGTTAGTAACTTTAAAGGGACAGGTAGAGGTAAAATAAGTGTGTCAGTGTGCCAGTTCCCCCGGCAGTCTAGGCCTATAGCAGCATAACTAAGACCTGGTCCAAGCCTGATCCAGCTCTAACTATAAGCTTTATCAAAAAGGAAAGTTTGAAGCCTACTCTTAAAAGTGGAGAGGGTGTCTGCCTCCTGGACCCTGACTGGTAGATGATTCCAAAGGAGAGGGGCCTGATAACTGAAGGCTTGACCTCCCATACTACTTTGAGAGATTTTAGGTACAACTAGCAAGCCTGAATGTTGGGAGCGTAGAGTTCTAAAGTAAGTGATGGGGGTTGGAGGGAAGGGGGTGAGATAGGATCCTAGTGTGTCAGTGTGCCAGTTCCCCCGGCAGTCTAGGCCTATAGCAGCATGACAAAAGCTGGTCCAAGCCTGATTCGGCTCTAACTATAAGCTTTATCAAAAAGGAAAGTTTTAAGCCTACTCTTAAAAGTGGAGAGGGTGTCTGCCTCCCGGACCCTGACTGGTAGATGATTCCAAAGGAGAGGGGCCTGATAACTGAAGGCTCGACCTCCCATACTACTTTTAGAGGTTTTAGGTACAACTAGCAAGCCTGCATGTTGGGAGCGTAGAGTTCTAAAGTAAGTGATTGGGGGTTGGAGGGAAGGGGGGGAGATAGGATCCTAGTGTCTCAGTGCGCCAGTTCCCCCAGTAGTCTAAGCCTATAGCAGCTGAACGAAGAGCTGGTCCAAGCCTGAGCATCTATCTAGCAATCTAAACATGACACCACCATGACATGTTAAACAAAGTAGAAGGTTGTAGAAAATACAGTATTTTATCCACATGACAGAATTCACTGAATAGTGTGAGCAGCTTTCTACCTCCCATACTACTTTTAGAGATTTTAGGTACAACTAGCAAGCCTGCATGTTGGGAGCGTAGAGTTCTAGAGGGGTAACAGGGCACTACGAGCTCTTTAAGATACGAGGGTGCCTGATTTTTAAGGGCTTTGTAGGTTAAAAGAAGGATTTTAAATTCTAGTCTACAACACATACACTTAAGGCAGTGTAATATTTATCTTAACACACTCTAATAAATTTCCTCAGCAGAGGATTTCAGTAAGTTCAATATCTTGACAGGCAAGTTTAACCTTAACCTGAGCAGACTGATTAACATGCAGCACACGTCCAGACAGAAAACACACTATAAGCAGTTTGTCACACAGAGTTAAAGGTGGTCTCTCAGATTATTCCCTATATTTTTATATACTTCCTGCTGGAACTTGATAAAAACGAACATATGAGCCGGTCCCTGTGGACACCGCCTGATCTCTCCTGAGCCTCACATTGATCCGCTTTGTGGCCCCGAAACCCATCTGAAGTCTGGAATCTCTGCTTGGATTCACAGCTTTAAAACCCAGACCATGGGAGGAAAAAGTCAAAGTGACATTGACCAAGGGATGAAAATAAAGAAAGAACCTTAAGGAGCAGAGAGGCAGGAAGGATGTGAGTGAGAGAGAGAGAGAGAGAAGAGAGACCAGCCTGTGGAGAATTCAGAAAACCTCTTCCATTGTTATCTGTGCAGCAGATGGAGTCTGAATTGTGTGAATGTTCTGTGATTAATGAAGGTGCTTGTCAATAAGACAACGCAGGCGGGATTTTAATTCATCAGTCTGGCAGGAGGCTCTGACTATAATTGAAGAATGTTTCTCTGGATGTGGAGCTCATAGAAATGGGACTTTTTTTTTTTCAGAGCTGGAAAAATAGCAGAGTGGAATATTCAATGTGTAGTATATGTAACATGGTAGATTTTTATTTGATGCATGGATATTTTTATTCATCAGCTGTCTCTCTCTTAGTCTCTGAGACAGAATACACCAGCTTTCATGAAACTGTGATTAAAAAAATGAAGCATCTAAACCAGGGGTGTCCAAAGTACGGCCCGGGGGCCAATTGCGGCCCAAGGTCCATTTAAATATGGCCCCCAAGCTTCCATCTTAAAGGTGACATATTGTGCTTTTTTCATCAACATATATTGGTCTAAGAGGTCCCCAAAACATGTCTTTAAAGTTTATACTCAAAAAAAACACTTTGAAATCAGATTTTGGTCTGCCTGAAGAACCCTCTTCTTCAGCAGTCCTCAGAACAGTCTGTTTTCCCTCTGACCACGCCCCCTCAGGAAGTGGATGCGGCCTCAGCTCTCCGGCACGTTGATCTAATGTTTACATGTTGGCTGAATATACACGGCTGCTAGCAGACCGCGCTACTTCAACCCTCTGAATCTGATTCTGGCAAAGAGGCGCCTGCAGCAGGACCTTTCTGAACCATTGGTCACAGATTTAGTGTTTCTTGTTGTTTTATTTATCAGTATGTCGACGTGTGTCTTGGTACACAGCTACAAACATGTAGCTATGTGGCTATGCTAACTAGCGCTAGCACTTATCCATGATAAATAAAAATCATCCACTAGATCTTCAAGTCTGCAGACGTGGGGAGTAAAACCGACCTCTGCCAGAAAGGCAGCGGGACCTTTTCTGAAGGATTGGTCACAGATTCTGTGTTTCTTGTTGTTTTATTTGTCAGTATGTCGACGTGTGTCTTGGTACACAGCTACAGCTTAAGCTACGACATGTAGCTATGTAGCTATGCTAACTAGCGCTAGCACTTTTCCATGACAAATAAATAATACATTTTATTTATAACGCACTTTTCATTTCTAGAAATCTCAAAGTGCTACAGGCACACAGTAAAAACAAACTTTTAAAAGCAGTACTTAAAATCAGTTAAAAGCCTCTTTAAAGAGGAAGGTCTTTAAATGTTTTTTAAAAGCATCCACAGTCTGTGGGGTCCTGAGGTGGCTGGGCAGGGAATTCCACAGACGTGGTGCAGCAGCACAAAAGGCCCGATCTCCCACGGTCCGGAGCTTGGTTCTGGGAGGGTGGAGGAGGTTCTGATGTGGAGTGCGTGAGTTCCGGGTTGGGGTTTGCTGGGTGAGGAGTTCTTTTAGGTAGAGTGGGGCGTTTCCATAGATGCACTGATGGGTGATGAGTGCGATTATAGTTGATTCTTGCGGTGACGGGAAGCCAGTGAAGTGTGCGGAGTACTGGGGTGATGTGTTCGTGTTTTCTGACTCTGAGTAGGATGCTGGTGTTCTGAATTAGTTGGAGTTTGTGGAGATTTTTGATGGGGGTCCCGATGAGGAGGGCATTGCAGTAATCGAGCCTGGAGGAGATGAAGGCGTGGACGAGCTTTTCAGCGTCAGATACGGTGAGGGAGGGAGGGAGGGAGGGATAAAAATCCACTAGATCTTCAAATCTGCAGACGTGGGGAGTAAAACCGACCTTTGTGTTTATTAAGACAGCCTACAACTAGCATGCCTCCCTCCTAAGCTCCTTGTTAGCACGCATGTGTGCAGGGAATGAAAAACAGAGGAGGGGTTGAGTTGTATTTTATACAGTCTATGGGCTGAACAAGCTCTGAGCTCTGACTTCCTGTTACAGACCGGATATTGTTGTGACGTAACAAAAACACTGAAAACTGAAACGGCTGGTTTCAGCACACATTTACAGAAAGGTGGAGAAATCAGAACAGGGGCAGAATGGATTCTTTTCATTCTCGGGGGGTTTGTAGACAGGGACACATATTTCAGGTAGAGAACCATTAAATAGTCCATTTTGCATGATATGTCACCTTTAAAATGTGTTATTATAGCAAAGAAATGAATCACCTTCTGAATCATCTGTACATTTGCAGTTTCTTTCAAGCACACTAACAAAACTAAAGTCAATCCAGAAAGGTCTCAAAAAGCTTGCCTGTGGTTAGATGGAGTCCTGAAGACATGCTACATTCAAATTCATGCTAGTTTAGTAGTAGTAGTTAGTTACAGCCTGGTGCAATAATAATGTTGGTCTGACTTCTCTTTGCTCTATTCACACATTTAACAGGGGATAGGTTTGTTTGTTTGTTTACTCATCTGTTTTGCAGATATCAAGGGGAGGAGTTGTGTATATATTTACAGACATAGGGTCATCGTTTGTGTGGCAGGTGGGTGTGACGCAGCCGCCCGCCACGAGGCCTACAATCCCCCTCAGCTCCACCTCTTTGACTGTTTCTAGGCATTTCCTGTATGGCAACCATGATTGATTGGCTTCACTACCCCTCTTCAAACAACAAAGGGGAGGACGTCACCGAGACTACATATAGCCTTTGCTCTGCGCACGAGCCAGCGCACGTCACTGCCAGACCATAGAGGTTCTTTTCTTTGCCTTCACTCTTCACTTGCTTGTTTACACACCATTTACACCTTATTCTGATGAATTGTCTGGTTTCTCTTGGCTCTAGTGTAACAATTCTCCTTATCTCTGATACCTGATTGAGTTTGTGTTATTTCTCTCTGTCCTCAAATCAACTCGTAACAAAGGTTTTAATATCTGATATAAAAACCAGATCGCTTGGATGTATAAAACTCCCCTTAATTAAACATCGACTGTAATGAAAAACTCTGCAGCTGCTGCAGTAAACACAACACCGCCTTTCAACACATTGTTCTATGATGAGGATATTTCCAAGATAACTGAAGAGGGATTAAATAATAACTTCTGCAATTGTTGTGATTATGGTTATGATGTCATTATCATCATCATTTCCTGGATGGACTCCCAGGTGCTCATCGTGGCTCAGCTGGACTGTAACTTCACTGACCGAGGCGATGAGGCCTGAGCACATTTAGACTATATACAGCCTCTCTCTAATCATATCCAGGACATGGATTATTACCTGCAGGTAGACACTTCTGAACCATTCCCATCTTAATTTGTTGGGAGGTTATTAGCAGGTTTTATTTCTATGTTCACTGAAGACAGATTTGTTTCCACATGCTATAGGATAAGGCTTGTTAGACGGTCTCTACAGCCCGGTCTTTCCCTCACAACAACAACGATGGTGGACAACGTAGCATGCTTGCTGGTGTTGCTCCTGGCTTTTCGTAATCACATGAGGTCCCGGAATCCATTAGTCTTTTTTATTTTTTCACTGCAGGACGATGGCGGGAAGATGTTTGGTTCCCTTGCCTCTTGCACCTGAAGGTTCTAGACCAGCAAAGAGTTGGAGCCGCTCTGGAACCGGTACGAACAAAACACCAGGCAATTCATTTCTATCTCTTTATTTTCTTTCTTTACCTCTTTATTTCTCTACTTCCTTATTTCTTTAGGTATTTATTTTGGTACCTTGAGGTGCATTTCGACCAAGAGTTTCAGGGTCTTTTAGCCCCCAGAACTACTTTCCCCTGAACTAAAAGGTTCCTGTGCTCCCATTGTTGTCTGCGTTTCGACCGCGGGCTGATGTCCAGGGTAGATTGTGCAAATCAGGCCAGTGACGTATGGAGAAAAAAAAGTAAATGCACTACACCATCAGATCAGTAGAAGGCAGTAAAACAAAGACGAATGCCATTCATTACAGATGACTCCATAGAAGCAGACGGACAGGCAGGTATCATTATGAGCATCACAACAGTTAGCCTGTTAGCATGAAGAGACTCAGCTGGCGCTGTTTTAGATGGTGCTATATTTCATCACAGGTGGATTCACTGAATCAACACGTGAGAGGAGATAAGCGCGAGTAGCAAAGACGTTCCAACACGGCTTTAAAATCCTTTTGAACTCAAAAAGCCGTGGCAGAGATTGGCCGGTGTTCTGGTTTAAACAGCGACCCTGTTAACCGGAGACTCTCAGCCGGATGCATCCCTCATAAACGTCTTTAGACGATCATTAAATATCTGATGAGGATATTGGATCTTAAAACTCCCTCTCTGTGTTTCAACAGCTGTGTGAACTCCACAAACACTGACACGTTCAGCTGAAGGTCTCCAGTTTACAGGGTCACTTTGAAAACCGGAACACCGGGAGGAGAGACACATTCATGGTGGGCTGAGAGAAGACTACTGTTACAAGCTGCTAAATCAAGAGAATCACAGCTTCTTCTTTTGAAAAGTACACACACATACAAAAAAGATAGAACAAATAAAAACTAATGAAAGAAAGAGAAATCAAGAGAATCACAGATGGGAAAAACAATGACTGTGAATGGTTTTTGGAAAAAATTGAAAAAAAAAAAATGAAAAAAATTTGAAAAGAAATTTTGTAAAAAAAATTGAAAAAAAAAATGTAGAAATTTTTTGGGGGAATTTTTTTTTTTAATTTTTTTTTTCACAAAAAATAAAAAAATCACAAAACAAAAAATTAATTTGAAAAAAAAAAATTCACAAAAAATATGTGACAAAAAAGTTGACACGGAAGCCTGTGTTTCAACAGCTGTGTAAACTCCACAAACACTGACACGTTCAGCTGAAGGTCTCCAGTTTACAGGGTCACTTTTAAAACCGGAACACCGGGAGGAGAGACGCATTCACGGTGGGCTGAGAGAAGACTACTGTTACAAGCTGCTAAATCAAGAGAATCACAGCTTCTTCTTTTGAAAAGTACACACACATACAAAAAAGATAGAACAAATAAAAACTAATGAAAGAAAGAGAAATCAAGTGAATCACAGATGTGTGTGATGTTATTGTGGACGACAGGTGGAATAAAAACACTGCGGTTAATCTACCAATCAGACACGTTCAGCATTGCAGGCCCTGCCCCCTGAAAGCCCCTGGACCTTTGAAAAGTACTACCCTCCTAGCAGGGGCTTTTTAGTGGGGAGATTATCTACCCCTGAATTAAAGTTAGACCCTGGGTCCACAAGTTCCTGCAGATGAAAAACGCCTTTATTATCCCAAGTTGAGCGTTAGACTCAAAGTGAAAGTGTCTTCTTAATCATACCTCAGTTTGACGAATCAAGACATGCTAACGACCAACCCGACACTCATACATCTCAGGTTAGCTGCCAAGACGTCATAAAAAAGAAATCAGCCCCTGGGGCTTTTTGAAAAGGACTACCCTCCTAGCAGGGCTTTTTAGGGGGGAGATTATCTACCCCTGAACTAAACTTAGACCCTAGTTCCACCGGTTGAAACGCACATAGTTCAGGGGTGAAGTTCCTCTAATCGAAATGCCACTTTGGTGCACAGTATCCTGTAACATCTTGAGTCCTCTGCCTCCCTCCTCCTCCTTCCGCCACAGATCAGGACAGAGAAGGGTAAAAAGCAACCTGATCTGTCCCACCAGGCTCAAGAACAACCATAGCGTGCCATAGTGGACCAGACCAGGCAATGTTGACTGGCAAATTATGGGGAATCACGTCAGCCAGGTCCCTCCTGGATTAGACACCTCAGAAGTTTAGAACCAGACTGTTCTCCTCTAAGGGGGAGCTGATGAATCAAGAAGAAGAATAAAACCTCTCAGAAAAAGCTCACAGACATTCAGACTGGGTGTGTTTGCTGAATGGACAAAGCGATCGATTTTCAGGGAATTTCCTCCTCAGTATGTAGTAACACAATTTCCCTGTTTCTTTTTTTTAATCTTTGCTTCCTTCCTCGTTCAACAACGATCCATTCCACAGCAGAAACACTCGAGGCCATCTCCAAGACAGCTCAGCTATTGACTCTGCTCATTTAAGCAGTGCTGAAGCAGTATGTCGGCGCAATCAATATAAGCTTGTGTGAGTGGGTGAGTGGGCGAGTGTGTTTGTGTGTGTGTGTGTGGTGAAGCCTAGGCCTATTAGCTGCATTCATCATCTGGCTCCCATGGTGGTTTGGTAACCGGTGAATGCCATGGTGTTTACACATTCAGGCCTCTTAAACAACCTGCTCTATTACCTCTCTGCATTTACATGAAGCCTGTATCCGCTTGTTTCTCCCCGGAGGTGACGCGCTCGGGCTGTGAACCATAAATAACACAAATTGTCCAATTTCTGCTCAGGTTGGTTGTTGTTGGTATAATTGCAGCTCCGATAATGGCTCCTGTTTCTGCCCAGGTGGTTAAGTCAGCAATAAATGAATGTTTCCTACGATTACTGTCTTGAGAAATGCTACACGAAGGAACTCCACACAAGGGATTCACTTGAGGCACGTGTTTTTTTGAAACTGGGGTTAACATCTTTTTGCAGTAAGGTGTAAAGAATCAGGCATGGAAGTCAGAAAAAGAGAGAGAATATGGAATAAAAGCCAGGGATTAATTATGAATGAATGTTCACATTTCAAGAGAGTGTCATCAAACCAGCTGCTCCTGGTAGTACCTCGGTCCAGACTCTCTACTCGTGGGGACAGAGCCTTCTCAGTGGCGGCCCCAAAGCTGTGGAACAGCCTACCTTTCCAGGTTAGAGCTGCACAGTCTGTTGAGCACTTTAAAACACTCCTGAAAACCTATCTTTTCTCCTTGGCGTTCAGTCCCAGCTTCTTACTTTGTACTCTTTTTATTTCCTGAATTGAGCTCTTACTATTCTTTTCTAGCTTTTATTTATATAGCCTATTTTCACTTGCGCAATATTTCTAAAATTAGACACTTCCTATCTCAGAGCGACGCAGAAAAACTAGTCCATGCATTTGTTACCTCCAGGTTAGATTACTGTAACTCCCTCTTATCAGGCTGCCCCAATAAGTCTCTAAAGATTCTTCAGCTAGTTCAAAACGCCGCAGCTTGAGTATTGACTAAAACTAGGAAGAGGGAGCACATTTCTCCAGTGCTAGCTTCTCTACACTGGCTCCCAATAAAATGTAGAATAGAATTTAAAATCCTTCTTTTAACCTACAAAGCCCTTAAAAATCAGGCACCCTCGTATCTTAAAGAGCTCATAGTGCCCTGTTACCCCTCTAGAACTCTACGCTCCCAACATGCAGGCTTGCTAGTTGTACCTAAAATCTCTAAAAGTAGTATGGGAGGTAGAACCTTCAGTTATCAGGCCCCTCTCCTTTGGAATCATCTACCAGTCAGGGTCCGGGAGGCAGACACCCTCTCCACTTTTAAGAGTAGACTTAAAACTTTCCTTTTTGACAAAGCTTATAGTTAGAGCTGGATCAGGCTTGGACCAGCTTTTGTCATGCTGCTATAGGCCTAGACTGCCGGGGGAACTGGCACACTGACACTGGGATCCTAGCTCACCTTCTTCCCCCCAACCCCTTCATCACTTACTTTAACTCTGCCTGTCCCATTAAAGTTACTAACCATAGACCTTTCTGGAGTCCCTGAGCTCCATTGTCTCGTAGATTCCTCTGAGCTGTCGTAGACGTCCTCCTGCTGTGGACGATCTGGACTCCAGCGGCAACAGCTTCTACGACTCGTCTCATCACTATCACCTCTCTCTCTTACTCCCCTCTATCTGTCTTTCCAGACCCAACTCAGTCGAGGCATGATGGCTGTCTAACATGAGTCTGGTTCTGCCTGAGGTTTCTGCCTGTTAAAAGGAAGTTTTTCCTCACCACTGTAACTAGCTAAATACTGCGATGTGCAATGCTCATGATGGATTAAGGTGGGGTCAGACTGAGTCTTACCCTGTCTTGAAGTTGGGTCTCTGTTCATAATTTGACATAGTGTGGTCTAGACCTCCTATGTTTGTAAAAGCGTCTTGAGATAACATTTGTTGTGATTTGGCGCTATACAAATAAAGATTGATTGATTGATTGATATATTTGTGTATGATCATATTGTATTTTAAAGGTGACATATCACGCTCTTTTCATCAACATATATTGGTCTAAGACAGGGGTGTCCAAACTTTTTTCAAAGAGGGCCACATTTGATGTTGTCAGAGTACCTCAGGGCCAGCTCACATTGATTCAAATGTAAAGCAATGGGGCGGCGGCGGCGGCGGCGTCCCCCCCCTCCTCCCCCTCCTCCCCCTCCTCCGGCTGATCGTTACCTGCTCGCTCTCTGTGGGGGGAGGGGCGAATTTATTGATGTGGTCTACAATGATGCAAACTCGTCTCACTGGACTTTCAATTATCAGCATAAATCATGTGGTCTCCAGTGAGGCGTCATATGACGATGTCATAGATGACTTTGCTGGGAGAAAAGCTAGCTGTAGCAGGAGAGGGGAGGCTGAGTAGGTAGTGGATGCAGTAATTAAAATCCACCACTAGAGGTCTCTAAAATGCCTGTTTTGTAAATAGTTGTAGAAAGGTTTTTTATATAGCTTTTGTATATATTTTATTTAGTTTTTGTATATAGTTATTGCAGAGTGTAAATGTAGCCTATGCATATAGTTTTTGTGAGCAAACTGTGTGGTTATTTAAATTGTTTGATGTTGATTGTTTTATTTGTAATTTATTACTATCATTATTGTTATTATTATTATTGTTATTATAATTATTATTCACTTATTTACAAGTTTTTATTGTGTAGTTAGGGTATTTATATTTTATTTCATATTTTTTTGTATTTAAGTATGTAAATTTGGTGACATGTTACCTTACAAATTAAAGACATTGATAAAAGCAATGCTATTCAATTTCTTTTGTAAGTGCATGTTAATCGCCGATGGAGGGGGGGGCGCCATTTAAAATCTCGCCTAGGGCACCACATTGGGTAGAGCCGGCTCTGTCCACAAGCCACGTATACATTAGCAAACTTTGTCTTCTTCTGGAGGAAAATGGTCGGGCAATGTGGGAAAAATATTGTCTCATTATTTTCCTATGGCAGGATCACAATCTGGATTTCATCACACTTCTTTTTCATGTTGTTTTTAAGACTTTTCTGACCAGCAGACAACATTTAAGAACTAAACAAATATTTTCCTGCATTCTGAACAATTTGAATGCACCAAATTTTGCCTTTTCTGCACAATTTCATAATTTTGATCTTGTCTTGTGTCCTCTTTTGTGTCTTCTGAACTTTTAGTGTTCATCAAGAACATTTTCACATCATGATGAGAACATTAATTTGAAAACCTGTCAACTTTAAGAGTTCTTGTGTTTCTTCTTTATTGCCATCTTGCAGAATTCCCAGAGCTTAGGCTTTAGACAGGTAGTCCATATGAAGCTTTTTGAGATGTTTCTGGATTGACTTTAGTTTTTTGTGTGTGCGCTT